>NC_056746.1:660809713-660844713 GCF_019279795.1 Protopterus annectens
AACATGTATGCAGCTCAGATGGCTTAGTGGTAAGTCCCAAGACTATAGTATATATGGTTCGGGGTTCAACACTTGTGATGCTTTAAAAATGTTTTTTACTCCAGAATAAGGCACAGTTAAGCAGTTGTAAGCATGTTTAAAAGTGTTTATGTGACATTAAAGCAGCAGTTAAACAAACTTTAAAAAATAACCCGTGCATGCAAACACGGCCACATCTGCTAACTACTCAGGATATATACATTTCAGTGAAGTAACATCCCACTATGTGCTTACATAACATTACATTCTCTGTTGACTTTACTCTCCAGTACACATGGGTCTATATGGGAGTTTCAAATGTTTATTATACTGACAAATGCTACCTATATATGCAAGCTGTGGTTAAGGTATACTTTTTAACATGATAAACATCCCTGACTTTATTGGGATTTGAACCACGAATGCACAGATACTATGCAAATGCTGTAACCATTATACTATTGACAGTAATGTTGCTTTCACCTATTTCCTATTTAGATGATTTCTATGTGTAAGCTAGGCAAAGCAAAGGGCGGAGGCACCCAAACCCACTGAGCTTCACTTACTCTTGAAATAAAAACATATAACAAATGAAATGAGAGACTATAAATTACATTCCTAGCTACATTAGGCATAGCCCCTCACTGACACACTTCAAGGGAAACCTTGATGTGTGAATGGGTAACATAATATACAACCCTGGGATCATGTGTCCCAGAACTATACAGTCAGGGGTTGGGGGAAACCCTCCAGTTTTATAGCTGCAAGACCTGTTGGGGAAATTGAATGGTGTTGATTTTTCACATTAACATGTCCTCTTTAGATCACTAAGTGCCCCTATCACCCTCCACCACCCCAGTCTTCAACAGCTTTCGACAACTCTGCTTGGAATCACTTCATTGGCTATGCTTGACAGAGGCTCAGTTACTTCATCAGTGGTGTGGAGAAAGCCAGCACACTGTAGCTATGCTTCTAATTGCCCTTGGGCAGATAGCCTACTACCTATCTGTGAACCTCTAACGTGCAGGCCATCACAGCCATAATATGTGCATAAACAGAGCTTTCAGATCACAATATACAGTGAAATATCACCATGTAGTCAGAAAACAGTTAAGTACAGCAAGAACATACAGAACACTGATACTTAATCACTCCAAAAGCCTATCTTGGAAACTAGAAGACTTGTATAAGTTTAAGGCTTTCTATTGCTTACCAGTAGGTTACCTACAGGAAAGATGAGAAACAAGCACACATGGGAAACATGCATGCCACAGTACCATACCGGCTTATGTGTCAGCCTTATGCTTTGGAATACTGGCCAAGGCTATTTGCACTCTGATGGTGCCTTTTTTAGGGATGTCTCAAGTGTGAATCCCACCTCTGTAAACAGCACAATAGTAAACAATGAGGGTTATGCTACTCAACACCAGGGATTGTGATCACAACATGCACACACTCACAGCACTCCTCAGTATAGACAATGGTCAACATCTATGCAGCAACTGAGACTTGTTTTAAGGCTCCTGAGAGCACACCAGCACTACCAGACTGCAACCCATACCACACATTTTGGACACAGAACATGGACTGACACAGACATGGAGGGGGTGTATCCATATTCATCAGGGATACCTACACCTCCAGGTTAGTGGGGCAGCATGATACCTCTGAGATCATCCATATGCAGCTAACATCAGCCACAACTGCAATGCAAACTGTGGCCTGCTACAGATCACCCTCCATGACCCAGGACCACCACTCTACCTACCTGGAGACAGTGGAAAACATGTCAATCCTACCACACACCCTGGTATTGGTCAATGTCAACTACCCTACCATTAACTGGGAAACTTACTCAAGTACTCCCTTCCAGGCCCAGTGCTTCCTAAAATTTATCACCTCATATGCCCTGTATCAGATGGCAAACTCCCTAACGAGGGGTGGAAACATACTAGAAGTGGTAATCACCAACATGGGTGACAGGTGCAACACAGCGGAGGTAAACCGGTCACTGGTAGATCTGACCATGAATTTTCACTGTTTCCATACCCAACCATCTCCCCTACCCATGGAAACCACAGTGTATACCTTTCCTACAGCTAAATTCACACTACTAGAGACAGGGGTGGGGGGTTTGCAGCCCCCACGTTAAGGGAAAACACTGCTCAAGATAGAGGCAGATGTACAAATGCACTCTATAAGCACCTACAAGGATGTATGGATCGTGCCATCACTGGTAAACCAAGACTTACTCCTCCTAAACAAGGACACCAGTCTGGTGGACCCCTGCAATAAACAGACTATGCAACAGAAGTAGGACAGTAGTCCAGAAAAACAGCAAATCCCAAGAAGGGCAGACATCCGTGACCAGTATTAGTAAGGAACGTAGGTCCCTCATGAAATCATCCAAGGCTAACCTCAACAGGAAAATAGGCAAGGATTCGAAAGATAACACAAAGCCTTCTTTGGCTATGTCAAGGATCTAAGTGGTAACACACAGATTTGCACTGTGCCGGTGCAATATAGCACAAAATATACTGACCCTACTGATATTGCCAACATCTTTGCAGATACATTCAGTGCAAACTTCACCCCCTAATGAGCCCACAACAATACCCGAAAAGTACAGTATCCCAGACATCAGAGACACACAGGTGGAAATGGCCCTCTCTAACAGCAATGCACAGCATGAATGGAGGCAGATGGTTTCCCAGACTGCATCTTGCAAACACTACAAGACAAACTGACCCCCCACCTAATTAAGCTTTTCAACCTCAGCCTCTCCATAGGCTACATGCCCATACAATGGCACATGGCAACAGTTATTCCACTCCACCAAGGTGGAAACACAACTGACCATGGTAACTACCACCCTATAAGCCTGACTAGCCTGGTCTGCAAAGCTATGGAGCGCATCCTCATGGCACTCATTAATAAAGACATTGGTAACCTCCAAACACTTGACCCAACCCAGGTCAGCTTGGTTGAGTACAGTTCATGCCTACTGAACCTGTTTGACATCTTACAGACAGTCACCAATACATTAGATGAGGGTAGAGGTGGTTCACACATACTACCTTGACCTCGCCAAGGCTTTTGACACCATTTCCCACTCAGGTATTATTGATAAACTCACCAGCCTGTACATGCACCCATACATCACAGGATGGGTTGGCAATGGGCTTACACACAGAACTTACATGGTACAACTAGTGGTCTCCAGGTCCAACTCTTAACCAGTCATGACTGGTGTCCCACAGGACTCAGTCCTGGGACCCCTACTGTTTGGCATATACTTCTCAGAGGTATAGGCAAACACAGGTGGAGTACAGCAGACCATGTTTGGCAATGACTGCAAACTGGGAGCCATACTTGACAGTCCAGCTGACACAGACATCCTTCAAGGGGCCTCACAGAGACCAACACAGGGTGTCAAAGTCATGGCCTCCAGCTAAGTGCCACAAACTGCATGGTCATTCCATTGTGGAATATTAGGCACCCACATATTAACACATAAGTGGCAGCCACTTTAATACAGACGAGGTAATAGGGTATCTGGGGACTAAGGTAGATAGTGATCTCTCCTTTGACAATCATATCTCCAAAGTTGTTAGGACATCCTTCTATGTAGGCCATCTGATTACTAAAGGGTTCACATCTAGACATACTGAGGTTATAGTGCCCCTTTACTCATCACTCATCAGTCCCATCATAGAGTATAGTAACCCATTTGGGATGTACCTCAGAAGACACATCCAACAGCTGGAAGGTCCACGAATGTACCTCGCCAAGAGGATTACTGGCTTCAAACATATGTCCTATGCAGCCAGACTGAATAAACTCCTACTTTACTGAGTGGCATCTCATTTACTCAGAGATGATCTCTACTTGGCCAACAAAGCCATGTCGAACTCAGGCTTAATGGATATGCTCCACCTATGGGAATCCATGTCACAGTAAGCCACATGCTGTAGAGAGCTGAACCTTGCCACAACAATAACTGGAAGATGCTGGAGGGACGGATTCCTGTCACAGAAACTCCCCATACTTTGGAACAGCATCCTTAATTACATTATACAGAGCCCCTCATTAACACTCTTCAAGAGAAACCTTAAAGAGTAGATGGGGAACAGTAGATACACCCCAGGGATCCCACCATTGGCTCTGCTCCGCAGAGGGACAGTTAATGAATCAATGGGATGGCAAAAGCTGACACATTTTGGCTAGGCTTATGAATGCCCTCAGGCAGTTAGCCAAGTACCTATCTATGAACCTATGAACCTATACATACAGTATCAGCACATGCTGATAACTTAATTTACTGTTCAGGTTTTGACTTACCTTGTGCCAATAGCTGTTGTGTGTGCAATAGTTGAAGGTTGCCTATGTTGGATGCACACAGTAGACTGCCTATACATGACAATTTACAGGTAGTCTTGTGTGTGTGCCATCCATTTTTACTGTGTGTGCAGGTGGAGAAAGGTATCAGTCCCTTGGTGCCTACAGTGTCAGTGTGTGTGCTATACGTTCCCTCCTTGCCAAGGCATGGGCATTCTGGGCACTTCTCCATCTGCCTTCTTGGGCTGGCTCAGGGTGTTCGTGGTCTGAGTACCTCTATGCCTGTGGGGCCCTTGGCAATGGTGGTGGGCTATGAGGGCCTTCACCATTCTGTCCCTGCTGCAGCTGTTTCCGCAGGATCATACTGTGTAGCATGGCACATAATATGAAGATGTGGGCACACGTGCCTGGAGCATACTGCAAGGCTCCACCAGATATGTCCAAGCAACGGAACCATGATTTAAGCATCCTAAACACATGCTCTATGATGATTCTGGTTTGTGCGTGTGCCTCATTATGGCATTCCTGCATGGGTGTGTGTGCATTTCTGATGGGAGTCATCATCCACGGATCCAGTGCATAGCCAGCATCCTCCACCAGGTGGCCATATGGGATGTCCCCACCTGGCAAATACCTGATACAGCTGTGAGGCATGCCAGATGTGGGAGTCGTGATAGCTTCCAGGGCTGCCAGCACACACATCCATGATAATGCCCTGGGCATTGCACATGACCTGGCAGTTGATGGAGGGGTATCCCTTGCAGTTTATGTAGTGCCTACCCTGCTCACCGGGTGGTGACTTGATGTGTATGTGTGTGCAGTCTATTGCACCCAGTACCTCTGGGTATTCTGCCACACGGTGGAAAAGACGCATACTGCTGGCCAACTCCTCCTGCATTTGGGGGAAGTATATGTGCTCATTGGTATGTGGTAACATGGCATCCAGGAACTGGTGAAGTACCCTGGATGCTGATGCCTGTGAGATCCCCATGATATCCCAGGTTGGCCTTTGAAAGGTACCTGTAGCTAGTATTCTCAGGCTTACACATACCTTTGTATCCACTGGGATGGATTCCTCTCTGTTTGTTCTGGCTCTGAGGTGTGGCCGGCACAGCTCCACAAGTTGCTGTAAGGTATCCCTGTCCACCCTGTAATGCTCTACTATCTCCAGATCATGTAGCCCCTGGTAGGTTACCCTGGGTCTGAACACTCTTCTCCTACTCTGTTGCCTTAGGTGGTTGTGTGCATCATCTTCCACACCACCTTCAGTCTCCAACACATGCTGGTGGATCAAAGCTATGGCAGCCCCTAACATGTACATACTAAAAGTTCCCCATCTATATACGCCAATGGTGCAGAGTGTATGGGAATACACAAGTGTGTGTGAGGTGCTTTCACACTTTATACTATTTTGCTATGGATGCTACTGATGTCATTGGGTGTGTATCAGCAATTCCAGGTGCAGGGTATCTTAATTATGGGTTTTACAGTGAGTACTGCAAGTGTGGGGCCTTTAGTTTGGAGTTATGCTTGCCTGCCTTGATTAATCTGTTGCCCTTTAATTCACTGTTAAACCTGGATCCCCTCCCATTATCAGGCATGCATCCACCTGCCATCTTTCTTGTTTTGTACTTTCCCTACCCAGTCATGTGTTGCAAAATGTGTCTTGTAGCTGATAAACTGCAAATCCACTTTGTTCTGCTGTGAAACGTTACTGTTTTCTTTGCAGAGCAGCCCCTCTCCTTTCCTGTTCTGCAGGTAGCTGCTTGCAGCCTTGTTAGCTGTTGTCAATGGCCCACTGTAGGTTCCTAGGTGTTAATTAGTCATTTGTAGTCCAATTTCCCTGCTGCAGCATTTCCTTATTTCTTTCCTATATCCTTCCTGTTTCAGCTCCGGTGTGCGCCTCGCAAACCCGTTTACCGGGTTTAAGCGTGTTTTCATCTCCATTCACATGCATACTCGGTTACCTTGTGTAATCTCTGCTAAGCAAAGCTATTGCCAGTTCGACACACCCTATCCTGCAGCTTTGCTTAGCTACGGGCAAACTGGATTGGCAATGTTCCAATGTGTTTACAGCAAAGGTGACACACCCCTCTCTTGATGTCATTGTTATCTCAAGGGCACACCTAGGTGTTATAACTCTACACTGTGAGGTGCATCCTTACACCAGCGAGGAATCTGTGATTCACTATTATTCCTCTCATTTGCATGGCATTGCCTACTAATTCCTAGCTACCCTGCAAAACACTGTCACAGCCCCTTAGCAACCCTTGCACCATGGTGTGGTGTAACATGCCTGCCATTGACTATTATGGGAAAATCATAATATGTGTTACATTGCAGTTTTATTCTATATTTTTTTATTTTTGTTGCGATCCGGTTTGCACACCGCTGCCCTGTTCTTAAACTTCGCAATAGTGCAAAAATTAAATTAAATGTTCTTTTTATATTTTGTACATTTTTTTATGCCAATGGCTATATATTTAGCCATTGGCATATATTAACGATATAATACATATGTTTGACAGGCTGTCATGGCTCCAGTTTTATGTTTGCAAAAATGTAAACCATTTTTTACAGTTTACATTTCTGCATGCTTACACTATGCCTGCACCACTTCCTGGATCACTAAATACCTTCATTTGCATGCTACACTGCTGCAACTGGGGTAACTAGCATACAGGGGCTGGGAGCTGTGCGGGCATAGCGTACACAGGTAGTGCACATGGAAACAGCTTGTACCTGGATTGCTCACCAGCCATATTTGGTGTTGGAACGCCAACGCTACGCCTACACCTGGTGCAAGCTTCATGAATCCCGGGGACTTACTTTTCATTTCTGTCATGTTTTGAAATTCATCTTGAAAGAGCATGTGATCTGTGGATGTTCACCTACCAGACCACAAGGACCACAGTACCAGGCTAATGTCAGAGTTCCCAGATGATGACAGTGATGATGACCATGATGATGATGATGATGAGGAAGCTGGACCCACACTTGCTTGAACCATCATGCCTGCTGCACCCTAAAGGAGATGGCACCAGGACCAGAACAGAGATGATTACTAGGACAAAATCTGGGAGTTTGTGACTGATGTGTTCCAAACACAGATGAGGGACATGATGGGACATTCTTCCAGCATATGGCACAGGCTATGCTTGTCTCATTTAGAGAGATAGCCCAGGAGATCATTCATAAGGTTCACCCCCATTGGCCTGGCCCTTGTGGTCCATAAGTATTTGAGCTCCAGTTGTGTTATGCTGCCAACTTGCTGACTGCCATATAATTGATTGGACTGTATATGCACTTTTGTGCATGCATACCATGTAGCTGTCATGCTTATGTGTTATCATTGTGTGGCATTTAAATATGTTTCAACATGTGTATTACACACATTAACATATTAAACTTTTCTAACACATTTAGCTGTCCTCGCATTGTGGCAGTTAACCTGCTGCTAGTGTTGCAACACTTAGCCTGTAAACGTGTTTTACAGAGGGCAAATGACAGACAACAGATGTTGAACATGGTAAAGCACTAGAACTGTAGTATGGTTTGGAACTGTGTTATTGCCATATCATGTATGTGCAACAGCAGGACATGTCATTTCGCATGTGTTTTGGATGAGGGTTGTCATGATGTCTCACTGGCATGATGTGGTGTTGTGTGCCATGTGATAGCAATATGGATGCCATGGGGGATCATATACAGATATATCATAGCTGTGTGCAGTACTCCTTTTCTTATTGCATCAAATAGCAATGTAGCATTAATCTATACACAGTGGTACAGATACTTTATTTGTTAACAGTAGATTACACCATGTTTGCTGTATCTTAAATGCCCACATCTATTATTTATTCACATAAGTTCACACTTTCTGCAAATAGTTGTACACATTAACTGATTGTACATGTGTCTGCAAATAGTCGGATCTATAGTGACACACGACTGTACTTTTGACTTGTGAGCATTCACTTGCTTACTGCTTATGTGTTGTAATAATACTCACAGGAGTGTCCTCTATTCAGTAATGAGCAGGTTGGGTGACATACACCTGAGTTTGTTTATTCATCATTTGCATGACAGTATATGTGTATGTGCTTGAAATTCTTAGCTTGCTTACCTATACATGTTGATGTTACATGATGACACATTACTCTGTATGTGTGCTATATATGTGGTCATTTATATGGACATAAGAAGTCATTCTGACAATGTGACATACATTTTCCATTTGCTTAAATGTATATTGTACACATGCATTTGCAGTGTGCTAATTTACTATGTCCTGCTTTCCCCTGATGTGGGCCCAGGTTGTCCACCTCCCTTTCACCTTCATACTTTCATATTATATTTTGCAGATACATTTGCTTTGGTGCAGTTATTGACCATTGCCACATATTATGTTGTTGCCATGGTGAACATGTGCCAAATGTATGGCCATTTCATGATGCAGGACATCTGCACACAATGCTTTCCATTACAAATTTGTTTGGGTTGTGTACACCTACTTGTATATTTAGCAGACATTTTGGTGATTTTTCTGCAGTACGTCTGTTTGGCACTGTGTTGCATGTTTGCCTTTTATATACACGGTCTGATGTTTGGTTCTGTCCTTGGCTGGAGTTATCTAGCATTGTTAGACCTGCATTTGTTCATCTGTGATGTAGCTCAGCTTATACTTGCACTGCTGACAGACTACTTGGATATGTGTTTATCCAGTTTGCACCGTGATCCTTATCTATTACCCTCCAACACACATCTTCCATTGGTCATACACATCCAAGTATGACCGCCACAGTTTAAAACATGTCATTATGTGATATTGCATAAGGAGATAGGCTTTTCTGCATTTCACCATGCATTCCCACCCTGTTTGACAACTTTCTATTGCCCGTGTTGTGCAGTGTGCAGTCTGGGTAATTTACCTGTGCTTACTGTTTTTTTTCAGCCTCTGTCTGTTAAGTGCTGTGATTTTTGTTCAATGGGTATACCTGCTTTGATGTCCTTCTCCCCCTGTTTCCCTATATTTACCTTTCCTTCTATTCTTAAAAAAAATGTCCATGCCTTCTGACTTTCCCTCCGATTTTCCTATTCAAACATCCCTCTTGTGTGTCCCTCTTCTTCATCCATACCCCACATCTTCTTTTTTATCTCCCAGTTTCCTTGGATGTGTGTATTACTTGGGTTAAACAAACACAATATTGCATTGTTATCCACACGTTTAGTACTGATATCGGCATAATGATCTGAAATCCATGAGCTTTACAGAATCCAGTCCAAAGTGTTTAGAGGATAAAACAAGAGATAAGTAATGGTAAAGACACAGAGCCCGAGGAGGCAAAGGGATTGACAAAGGTAAAAGTTGTAAGATGATAGTGATCAAAGAGAAAGAGAAGCTATGTACATATTTACAAGAAGCAAAAGCATAGTAGTTACCAATGCACTAGTGGTGTAAATGGGGGTGATGTGCAAGAGAATTAACCTAGTGCAGAATGTTGTTGATTAAGTGCTATGTCTTGCATTCTAGCATTTGAATTTGTATTGCTCATACAGATAATGTTAAATTTGTAGCCTGAACTTAGTGTAGTTAGCATTCTTTCTGAAATAGCAAGGAGGAATTGCCACAGTTTTGGAGCAAGTACAGAGAAATTAGAGACAGAGCTATGTAGTTTACTGGATCCCCTTCAGAAGCTTGAAATTTCAAAACTTCGAACTTCAAACAGCCGAGACAATAAAATTGAAGTTTTGAAACTTCGAATGTTTTGAATGGAGGTTGGTGTACAGAGCGGAATGGGATATTTACCTTTTTCCTCACTGTAGTGTGATCTCAGAGTTGGTATATTTATTTAGCAGGGAGTGTTGGGGGTGCAGGGTGGCTTCTCTTCTGCAAGAACATAAAAATAAAAAAAATGTTTTCTTTCTTTCTTTTTTAGTTCATTTTTAAAGTTTCAAAACTTTGATCTTCTGGTCTCAGCAATTTGAAGTTCGAAGTTTTGAAACTGAGCTTTAGAAGTAGATCCAGTTTACTAGACTGGGTTTGGAGATTCAGGTCTGCTGAACCACGACTTCTGAGGTTGTATGTTGGGGCAATATTGATAAGCTTCATTGCAAGTATAATTGACTTTATGTTAAATGCACAAATGAGTTACATTTCACTGTAACTTGTATTTGCCAATATTTACGCTCTCTGTTGTCATATATAACACTCTCTTTGTGACATACTATATATCCTGTAAATGTGCTTGTTTTCCAAAAGTGTATCCTACTCTATGTTAAGTGTATAAGTATTTCACACTATCTCATACTTTATACACTTCAATGTTTTATGTGGAGCTTTTCTCCATGGGCCTCCGCTGAAAAAGGATGTGTCCAGACAAACCTTCCCAGTAAACAAATGTAAAATAAAGAATAAATAAATAAACAGGTGGACGAGGGGCATTTTGGAGGAGCTTGGAGCAAATAAGTTAGTTGGATCTGGATTGTACTGGAAGCCAGTTTGCCTTGGATAAAGTAAATTAATGGTATTCAAGGTGAGGGGAATTGTTGATTAAGCTATGCATTTTAACAGATAAGGTCTGTAGTGTTGTTGTGCTTTTGTTAGAGGAGGTGGCCAAACAAGAGTAAAGTATACTCAAGTTATGTGACAGGACACCTTTCACAATAGCTGTCCTACGTGGTGATGAAAGAAGCTGAGATATTCTCTGAACCCAGAAAAGAAGGTAGCTAATTTTTTATCTAAGTTTTAGTTTATGCTACTGAACATTAAATATATCGGTCATGCCAGATGCTTAGGTATCTGAATAAGGGAGTGGTGTCAGTAAGGTTGTTGTGCATAGCCTTGTTTTGGGGGTGGCTGTTAAGGAGTAGCTTTTTGGAGGTGAGACAGTTGTTTAGGTCCAGAAGGTCAATTTGCAGTTGTGACTGACTTACCTGTTGTGCAGGGTTAGGTCTGTAGATAACTCTGTCATCAATATATAGCAGGAGTTGTAACTAGGGTAGGTCAAGGGGTAATTTATTTATTAAAAATGGAAAAAAAAGTATTGGGGCAAGCACTTATCCTTGTGTTATACCCTAGTGAATGCAGGCAGTATGTGATAGAGAAGAACCAGTCTTCACAGTAAATAATTTGTTCGGAAGTATTTTTCACCGATTTGTTGACATGCAGAAACACTGATGCTCAAAACACTGATTTCTACACATCAAAAAGCAGTAACATAAAAACACACACACACACACACACACACACACACACACACACACACACACACACACACACACACACACACACACACACACACACAGATGAAAACAAACTGATTAAAACAAAGAAATAAACCACTTTCCATTTCCAACTGGACACCATTACACAGCAACCCCTATCCGTAGTATCACAGATAGACCTAGTTTGTCTGAAATGTGATACTCTTGGGGAAAGGTTTTTTTTTGGTAAGGTAATTTGTAGGGTTGAGATGAGGTGCAGAGTTGGGGTTATGACATGAATAATGTGCGCTGCCACGCATGCGGACACACACACACACACACACACACACACACACACACACACACACACACACACACACACACACACACACACACACATGCGTGCATGCAAGCACATAGACACATGTGAGCACACTAACATGCATATACACACTCACTCACTGTGGTGGTTTTCACAAATAAAGTGCATTGATGTCTGTTTTCATGAACTGCATTAGTATTCCTTGAATTGTGTATGTGTACAAGAGATACCCCTTTAAAGGGGAACTTAAGCTGTCTCTGGCAGTTAAATACAGATGTCAGTGAAAGGTATAGACAAGAAGGGTCTGTATAGCTTAGGTTAGAAGTTAGATAAAATAAGTGGAATATGGCATTGTTAAGAGAGAACCTGGAGACACAAAATGCTGGTTCTAGAGAGTAGATGTTTTACCATGAACTGTATTGCCAGAAAATAGATCTAGTACTCTGTTGCCTGGTAGTACATCACAACCAGAGACCTTGTATTATTTTGATCCCAAGTTTCTGCAACTGACCATATATTACTTTTATTAGATCATTGGCACTGTTTTGTATTTTGGTGAAATCAGCTTTTCATTTACATTCTGTAAAATAAAACTAGTTTTATACCATAGACTGGCATACTGACTGCTTTCCATGCTGGTGGATGTAGCAGGTATAAACTTCAGCCTAAAACCTTTTGAATTCCCTTACAGAGATTTTTTTTTGTGGTCAGTGGCACCAAAAACATTGCTTGGTGTTACATGGAATACTGGAGAACACAGCAGTAGCTAAAATTAAGTACATCTGTTTTCGCTTGATGTTTGGAACTTTATGCTGCAGTCTGAGAACATATACTTTCTTCAGGTCAATCTGCAGTATTTGGGAGGTTATGGTATATTTCTAGAGGTATGGCCTTGTTTTTAGTTTTTGTGCTGTGTCCATGACGGAATATACCCATTTCAAAAATTGTTGCTGTGCTTGTGACAGAAACTAAACCAATCCTGTATTATTGATGAAATAATTACTGTAGAGCACCTCCTCCAGATGATCACTAGTAATATGATGGTCTCAAAAATCCATCCGAATGCCAGGAACCATGTCATGACTAAAACCACTGACACAAGAGAAGGACTTAGAACCACATTTGAGCAGGTTTTCAACCAAGAGGGATGGGACTGAGCTGTCTGGGATCAGATACATTCTGCAAAGTTTGCAGGGCATACCCAATGAGTTTTCATGGACACAAATGAGCATACTACAATAACAGTGAGAAAGCAAAGACATTTCTGATGGCTTGAGGTGAGGTCACATCAAGCCATCAGATTCACTCAAGCTTGTGAATTTTGAATGTCAACATTTTGTAAAACAGATTGGTAAGGTTTTAATTTTCGGAATTAAAGCACATAGCATCTTTGTGATTAGACTCAAAGGATCATAATATTAAGAAAGCAATGATGCAAACATTGGTGATTGATAGACTTAGACAGGCATTGCCAGCTGTAATTAAGAAGTGATATATCAGACAGACCCAAAAGACTAAATGTTTTGCTACTCTGGTACAGATAATCTTATGGCATTTAAGTCTATGCAAAGTGAAGTCACACAAAATGACAGAAAAGTCTGTTATTAAAATGACTGGTCTAAATTACTCATATACTTTGTTTTAAATGTAGGAAAAGGGGTCACATTACTACATTCTGTAAAACTGGTGTTAATGCTGAGGTGAGTGTTAAATGTATTGAAAAACTTGTGAACAATGTAGGAACTACAGAAAGTGATAAGATGTGTGCCATACTGGTTGAAACTCCAGTCTGTTACTGTGCAATTGACAAACTGATTAAGAATCTTACACTACTGGATAGGGCAGGGGCTATTGGATTCTGGCAGCATTATTACTCTTGTTAAGGGGCAGTCAATGTTTGTAGGCAAAAGACTCTGACAAAAAAAGTCCGAGGAAGTAATTTGCACAGCTATAATTAGGGCAAGGCAAAGGGGACAGCTGTCCTGGGGGCAACCAGTTAGGGCCATGATCAGCCAGTGCTGGCTGTGCAGGAGTAGGATACAGGCATTGCACTATTAAGTGCTAAGGAGATTGTGGCTAAACAAGAGCACGTACTTGGTGATGTATGAGGGATTTGTGCATTGTACAGATGCTACCACATGCCTGGGTATATTGTGAACATGAACACAAGTTCTAGTCTGTCAATCGATAGAACCAGTTACAATATGATAACCACTCCTGACTACTCTACACTCTGGCCTCCAGAACATAAGCTAGCTGTTGTAGTCAACTGGCCCAAGATACTTTCAGATGAGGGACAGACCCTAGGCTTGTCTCTAATGGGAATATTATAGAGTCCCTGCTGTTCTGCCTGCATCCAGACAATCAAAAGAATTGGAATGCATCCCAATGTGCAGTGATGCTGGGAATGCACAGAAGATATCTTGCTGAAAAAGTGAAAAGAAATATATATATATATATATATATATATATATATATATATATATATATATATATATAATACTTCAAGTCAGGGAAAGCAGCAGGCTCAGATGAGATCACAGCAGATATGATAAAGATGCTGGGTGAGATAGGGGAGAAATAGCTCCTGAGGGTACTCATAGCCATGTGGAGAGAAAGGCGTATCCCAGATGACTAGAGGATAAACATACGCCATTGTACAAGAACAAAGGGGACATCCAGAACTGTGGGCACTACAGAAGAATCAAACTCCTATCACATTGCATGAAAGTTCTAGAGAGGGTGATTGATAAATGTATATGCAGAGCAGTAGACTGTAAGAAGGGAGATGACAAGTTTAGATCAAGATCAGGATGCAGCACAACTGACCTGATGTTTGCAGTGAGACAGATGGTTGAGAAGAAGTTAGAGATGAGGAAAGAGTCCAACTAGGTATTCCTAGACTTGGAGAAAGCATATTACAAGGTCCCAAGAAAGCTGATCTAGGCAGTACTGTGATGGTTCTAAGTCCCAGAAAGATTGGTTGAATTAGTGCAGGCTATGTACAATGACACAAGTCAGAACAGTGTTCAGCCTCACAGAGGGGTTCCCAGTGAAAGGGGGTGTACACCAGAGTTCATCTCTGAGCCCACTGCTGTTCATACTGGTGATGGACTACTTTAGCAGACAGGTTGGAGGGGACAGATCATCACAGTTGCTGTATGCAGATGATGTGGCATTACAGGCAGACTCTGAGCAAGAACTCCAGCAAAGTATAGAGCAATGGAATGCAAAACAGAAGGTACATGGGATGAAACTAACCACAGATAAGACAGTGGTAACAACAGCAAACTGGGGAAATCAGAAGAAGATGAGAATTGAGATAGAAGGGAGGATAGTGGAACAGGTAAATAACTTCAAGTATCTGGGAGGGGTGGTTGAGGAGAAGGGAAGTCTGAATAAAGAGGTCAAAGCTAGAATCAGAGGGGCTACAGCCAAATAGCATTGAGTGTCAGGTACAGTCTATGGCAGAAGAATGCCAAAGAAGCTGAAAAGTAAGGTGTACAAGACAGTGGTGCGAGTAGTACTACTGTATAGCACAGAAACCTGGGCAGTAAAGACAGAACATTTGAAGACACTAGAGGTGATGGAAATGAAGTGCCTGAGAAAGGTGGTAGGATGTACTCTGTGGGACAGATGAAGAAACAAGGACATAAGAGTAGAAGCCAAAGTAGCTCTTATTGCAGAAAACATCAACAAGAACAGATCACAGTGGTTTGGACACATGCAGAAAAGCAGAAGAAAATCTGATGAAGAAGATTTGGGACAGACAGGAAGAAGGTAAGAGGAAACAAGGATGTCCGGCAAAGAGGTGGATGGATTGTGTGAAAGAAGATCTGGGGCAGTCAGGCATGAGTGTCGAAGAAGGCAGGAGTGTGGCATTGAATTGAGAGAGATGGTGATGATTAACATAGGTTCATAGGTTGGTACTAGGCTATCGGCCCTAGGGCCTATACAAGCCTAGCCATTAACAATTCCTTGGCTATTTCTTCCCACAATATTTACTTCCCTGGACCTCTGTCTAGCAGGGCAACTGACATGATCCCTGGGGTGAATTTCCTATCTCCCAACCAATTGTCGAGATTCCTTTTGAAGAGGGCCAAAGAGGCGCTCTGCTTGACATGTATGGGCAGTCTATTCCAGAGTATGGGCAGTCTCTGGGTCAGGTACCTATCCCTCCAGCATGCTTTGTTCATTGTGATGACAAGGTTTAGATCCCTGGAGCATGTGGCTCTGAGGGACTGAGATTTCTTTAAGTGTAGCATGTCCAACAGCTCTGGGTTTGACATGGCCTTGTATGTTAAGCAGAGATTGCTTCTTAGTTTAGTGATATGCGACAGAATATAGCTGGAGATTTTTTAGATGGTCAGCATAGGGCATCTACTTATGCCTGTGATTCTTTTAGTGAGGTATTTTTGCAGCCTTTCCAGTTGTTGCAGATGTCTTGAGAGGTACATACCAAATGGGGCGTTATATTCTATAATGGGTCTAAAGAGGGATGAGTACAGTGGGACAATGACCTCCTTTTTACTGGATGAAAAACCCTTAGTGATGAGATGTGCCACATAGAAGGATTTCCTGACTGTTGTGGCAATGTGGTTATCGAAGGTGAGACCATTGTCCACCTGTGTCCCCAAGTCTCTTATCACACTTTTGGTGTTTAGTGCACTGCCACCTATGTGGTAATTCATGGGTACATGTTTTTTTCCCAAAGGGGATAACTATACATTTTTTGGCATTGAGCTTGAGCCCATGGCTCTGGCACCAAACATCTATTTCTGTAAGACCCTTTTGTAGAATATCCACATCATTTGGGGATTCAATAATGGCTCCCAGTTTGCAGTTGTCTCTGACCTTTGTTAGCCAGAGTCCCTTAGTGTTGCCCTGTACCTCAGAGAAGTAGATTCCAAACAAGAGTGGTCCCAGGACTGAACCCTGAGGTACTCTACTTGTCAATTGCCGGGAGATGGATTTGGAGTTGTCTACTTTTACAGTGTGGGTTCTGTCAGTAAGCCAGTTGGCAACCCATTGAGTGATGTATGGATTAATGCCCAGCTTAGTAAGTTTATCTATGATTTCAGAGTGGGAGCTGGTGTTGAAGGCCTTGGTGAGGTCCAGATAGGCTGTGTGGACTGCCTTACCCTCGTCCACGGCTCTGGTGACTGATTCAAAGAAGTCAATCAGGTTCAGGAGACAAGATTGGCCCTTCATGAACCCAAACTGGGTGGGATCTAGTGTTTGAAGGTTGCCAATATCTTTGTTTATAAGTTCCATGATAATGCATTCCATGACCTTGCAGATCAGGCTCATCAGACTGATGGGGCGGTAGTTCCCGGGATCCAAGGTGGATCCCCCCTTGTGGAGTGGGATAATTGTAGCTGTGTGCCACTCAGTGGGCATGAAGCCTGAGGTGAGGCTATGATTGAAAATGACACTTAGATGAGGTGCCAGTTCATTTTGTAGTTCATGTAGTACACAACCCAGGATGTCATCTGGTCCCATGGATGCTGTATTTTTAGCTTTGGAGAGTGTGATTTTTACCTGTGTGGCTGTGATTACTGGAATTTGGCAATCTTTCGGTATTGAGATAGGCCTTTTAGGGGGGAAGGGGTGAAGTTGGCACTGAATCGATCTGCCAGGATATTGGCAATATCCTTGGGATCAGTGTATGTAATGCCATTCTGTTGTAGCTCAGAGCAGATCTGAGCATTGCCATTTAGATTCTTGACATAGCTATAGAATGCCTTGTGGCTGCCTTTGAAATCTTTGGCAATTTTATTTTCGTAACTAGCTTTGGAGGATTTTATGAGAGATCTCAGCTTCTTACTGAGGCTGGTAAGGGAGTTTTTTGCATCCTGGGATTTTCCTCTTTTGGGCAACAGTTTCTTCCTTTTGTTGTAAAGTTTGTTTATGGTAGGGGACCACCAGATTAGCTTCCTTTTTTTGGAAGAGAGTGTATTGGTTCTATTTGGGATGCCACAATTCAGGCACGAGTGGATGTGCTCGTACACTGCCTTAGTGTAGGATTCAGCAGTTGAATGTTCAGTTCCTGTCTGCATGGGTGTCATAAAGTCTGTCACTTCTGACTTGAGTAGCATGAAGTTGGCTTTGGAGAAGTTTTTTACAGAGGTTTCCTTACTGAGAGGTGGGATGTGGATGTCAAGGGTGATTAGCTTATGGTCAGACCTGACCAACGAGGGGGTGACCATAGGTGTGGAGCATCAATTTCCCATGTTGGTAATGACTAGGTCTAGGATATTGGAGCCCCTGATAATGATCCCCGACCCCATGCAGAAAATGGGAAAAAGGGGGCTGATGATGATGATGATGATGATGGATACTGCCAACATAGACAAAATTCTTTAGGACCTGTAGAAAGCAGTAGCTTAGAAAGTTTATGATACCTAGAATGGATGTAGGTAGCTTCACAAATTGTGGAAATGTTAGAAGGGGTGAGATATGACTATTATGACTAGGCAGTGAAACTGCTGAGAAGAAAGAATGGCAATGAGTATTACAGAAGCATTAAACTTTATAAAAAATAGAATTGCCACACAAGCTTTAAATGACTTGTTTTTTTGTTACAGAGCTGTGCCAAACTTCTAATAGAATATTAAGTATTTCTTTAAAGAAGTTAATAGAGGCTGTTAATTGTGGAGTTCTGATTGCATGGGAGACTGGGTTCCAAAGTGCTGGTGATCATGTTGCCAAACCCTTGTTTTTGGAGAGGAGAAAGTATGGGAAAATAATGAATGAACTTAACCCTACAGTACACAAACACAGAGTTTGAACAAATGTACGGAGAGGCAGCTGTTTTCTTAGGACTGGATATATCCATGGTGGATCAGATTACAATCTAGCAAACCAAATTGGTCAAGAAATTGCTAATACAGCTGACTGTTTACAACTTATTAATGACCAGTTGAGTAGCTGATAAGTGTTAATATTTTTAGCAGTTGCACCTGGTGACTTCAAAGTAACAAGGCAGGGGGGAGGGAGCTGCAGTGAGCAACTGAATGGAGTGAGGTGCAATTATATTAGGGCATTGTTAACTTTCAGTGTGGTTACAGCTTTACACAAATAATGAGTCCATGTACTACTTCACGTTAAATAATCCTCCATTAGTTGTCTTCCTCAGCAGAATATATGTCCATTCTAGTCTGAGAGAGTTGCTTTCAGGCATATAAGATGATTTAATAAATTCCGCTTTAATACCACAAGACCTAAGATCACTAAACCTGGAAATGATTACCCAAAATTGCTTATTCAGGTACACGTGATGCCAACTCAAGCTCTTTACTCTCACAGAAGTGAGTTTCATGCAATGACAGTGTCAAAGGAAAAATATACTTTAAAAATGATCAAAACATGGTAGGTTCAGGTTAAGGCACTTTAATCTTGCAGCAAGGAGACAAAAACGTGCTAATACAGAGTTTGTCTAACCAGAAACAGGAAATGCATTCATTTTTATAGGTTATCAAATTAATCCTGTCCTACCATGCTGACGTAACAAATTACCACCTTTTGGTCATCATCTGCTGACCATCTTTCCCATGATTTTCTGCTGATTTAAATAATTTTTATGTGAAACATCCTGAGGAAAACAACATGGCCTTGGTTACTTTCAGTTAGATACTTATGTTACATTCAATATACTATAGCTAAATCAAACACAATGCTAGCAGTTCATTTCTCTAAAAAGTCTTTGTCTAACTTATCTCTAACTATTGCAGCTGCAGAGGTTCCCATCCTCTGAACAAAGCTGTCTGTCTGAAATCATTACATTTATTCAATGGTATATTGTCTATTCATATGCTTCTGACCTAGCAGATTAACACCTGTTTTTCAAGTAAATTTCCACAAGGCATAAACAAGAATATTGCTGTGCTAGCAGTTACTAGGTCAGAGGGCATCTTGCAAGTTTCAGTAAGCATGCTGCAGTTTCAATAAGGATTATTTTCGGCCTCATATGAAACTCAATTTATAGAAATCACAGTCCATAAGAAATAGAATGAAAAGCATATTAAAAACACTTGATTATTAATTTGTTATTAAGCAAACACATATCAATACATATTTTTCTAACATCTCCCTCCTGTTAATACTTTTTATTCTATTTTCAAAAAAGGATAAACAGCTTGCTTCTTTTCCTAACCTCTTCCATTTAGGATTTGCAGTTAAGAAAGTCATTTAGTTTAAACTTTTATGAAAGCGTCTCACATTCTAGCAGCTCTTCAAATTCAGTACTTTGATACATAGTTTCAGATACGGATATATCTTTGAATTCCTTAATTAATTTCTTCATGCAGGGGATTCCGCAGCAAATACAAGCTCCTATTAGGAGTCAACCTACCCCAATAGCAATCAGTATGTTCATAAAGATGGAACCCCACCCCCCCAAAGGCATTCTGAAAAAACTCTGTCAGAGGGTTTGGGCCTCGTTTGGTCATGGCCGACACTTGCTGAATCACCTCAAGATGATCGTTGATCTCATGCTGATGGTCAGGAATAAACGCACAGCATTCTTCTTTGATTAAAGCGCAAGTCCCACCTCTCGCCGCTAGGGTGAAGTCAAGAGCCATTCGGTTTTGAAGCACTACAGTTCTCATGGCATTCAGTTCATCAGTTATCAGTTCAAGGACAGAAAAAGTTGCATTGCTCCTTATTTCGAGAAGTTTAGACAGTTTTCACAGTTCCCATATTGATTTAACTCTGCCATACATGGGTGATATACCTACCCAGGATATAACAGCATCGCTCAAGTCCATGTGTACAAGTTTGGTTCCCACATTACGATGGTTTTTCCACCCTGCTTTGATTCGTCTCACTGGATTCTCTGGTTTCTTAACAGTCTGTTTGGTTACGTCTCGAGTATTTAGAATACTCCCTTGAGGTAAGGCTGCAGTGTGTCGGATGGCCGGAACCAGGTATTCCAAAAAACAACTGCCAGACCAATTCTCAGGTAACCATTTATATGCCTTTTTCCCACATACAAAATAACAGTCCTCTACCTTTGTCATTACTTTGTTACGAAAAGACTGCCCTGCATGAAACATTTTCTTATCTATCACTGATAACTGTTTGAAAAGTACAGGATTGTGCTGTACCTGATCAAGAGTTTTATGCATAGATTTTAAAAATGAATCATAATCTGTACTACAAGATCCACTCAAATCATTTGGTTTTCTATAACATTTGTACTGTACAGTAACATTACATTTACTCCACCCAACTTGGATGGAGTCGTTTTTATAAAAACATACAATTCCTTTTTGTGTCACAGGCAAATACAGTGCTACTTTATCTTGTGCTTTAATAGCAACTGTGTCAAAAAACAGATTTTCCCAGGTCTCATTGACCCCTAGGGGGATAGCAGTCATTAACAAACCCCCGTATGCTGTTGGTATGGCTGTACAGACCCAGCAGTTCGAAACATTGAAAGTCTCTGCATATACACGTGTAATTGCCTGATAAGTGTTAAAGTTCAGATGCCAGTCTATGTTTGGTTCATTACGTCTAATCAGTTCAACCTTTGTGGCAGGAAAAAAGTATGGCCACAGCAAAAAGAACAATGTGATCAATATTGCAACAAAAACAATCGTACAAGTTTTCTGAAATTGTTCAGTGTCTCTACTCACTCTGTATCTGGCCATTTTGTTCTTGTTGTGCAACAGTAACAAGGTTTTTGTCCAGTTCAAAGTTTTTAACCAGTTTACAGTGTGTCAAATGGATCCAAGAAGCTCATTCCACGATTTTGACTGCGATGGGTGTCGACAGCAGTACCTGGTATGGACCTTCCCACTTCAGAGAGCTCCAGTTCTTCCGCTTCGTAATCTTCACCCAGACCCAAGTGCCTGGGGCTACTGGTGCTTCCGATTTCGGTTGCTCTTTATCTGAAACAGAATTTAACTGCAAAAGTTTGTTATTCAAAAATCTCCTCATATAACCTGCAAGTGAACTGTCAGCCTCCTGCTCTGTAGACATGAGAGGTTTCCACTGAGGTGTATAATATGCCCTCCCAAACAAAGTTTCAAAAGGAGTTAATCCCTTTACATTTGGAACAGTTCTCATACTCAACAGTGCTAAAGGCAAACAGTGCACCCAATATTTCTGTGTTTCTTCTAAAGCCTATTCTTCAGTACCCCATTGTGCCATTCTACTAGTCCTGCAGATTGGGGGTGATACGCACAGTGATTCTTTAACGATATTCCGAAGTAACGACTAAGTTGCTGAATTGTTTTGTTCACGAAATGTGTCCCGTTATCACTATAATTTTTTCCGGTATCCCAAATCTGGGTATAATTTCTTTAACAAGGACCTTTGCAACTGTAGCTGCATATGGGTTTTTAGTTGGAAACGCTTCTACCCATTTGGAAAACATGTCTATAATAACTAAGCAGTATTTCTTATTCTCACATTTATTCAATTCTATGAAGTCCATACAAGTGGTATGGAATGGATATGGTGGTGTTGGAAAATTCCCTCGCTTAGGCTTCAATGCCCCTTGTGCATGATGCTTGTTACAAACATGGCATACTGCACAAAATTTTTTTGTATAGTTTGTAAACCCATAAGTTGTAAACACTCGATTCACTAACTGTACCATCCCCCCTGTTGAGACATGGCTCTGCCCATGGCTCAACAATGCTGCATATCTAAATAAATTAGATGGCAAAATTGGTTTCTTTTCCTTGGAGATGTACAGTCCCTTTTTGAGGATTGCTCCTCGTTTTATCCACTTTTGTTTCTCAAGATTTGTAGTAAGTGTCTGCATTGTTTTTAACATTTCTAAATCTAAAGTCTCTGAGGGTTGTAATTCCTCCCTCAAAAGAAAAGTTTCTGTGGCTGAAGCTGCCTGCTTTGCAGCTGTATCAGCCCGCATTACCTTTTGAAATTCTATCCTGTTGTTTTGTATGAGCTACGATTTGCAAATAGCTACTTTCTTAGGTAACTGAATTGAATCTAACAAGTCTAAAATAAGTTGCATGATTAATCGGTTTACCAGTAGATGTTATCATTCCTCCATTTTTCCACTGTTGCAAAAACATGTACAGTAGAAAAGCATACTGACTGTCAGTATAAATGTTCACTTTCTTACCTTTTGCTAAGGTACATGCCCTTGTTAGGGCAATCAATTCTGCTGCTTGTGCAGATAAGTTGTGTGGCAAAGATTTTGCTTCTAAAGTTTCAGTATCAGAAATGACTGCATACCCCACTAGGTTCTGTCCTGTAGGACCCCTCCTGCACGAGCCATCCACATAGCATGTCACCTCGGCATCATCCAAGGGAACGTCCGTAAGGTCTTGTCTAGGTAGTGTTTTTTGCTCAATCTTCTGCAGGCAGCAGTGCGGTTTGCCATCTACAGGGGTTGGAAGCAAAGTTGACGGATTCAAAGTTGTACATCGTTCAATTGTCATATGAGGTTGGCCCAACAGAATGGTCATACAGGAAAGATGTTTAGCTGGAGAAAGATATGTTACTTTTTCTTGCAGTAAAATGATTGCAACTGCATGAGGCACTCTCAATGTGAGTGGGTGGAACAATACTACTGAGGCTGAAGCCTGCACTGCCATTGCAGCTGCAACTACTGCTTGTACACAGTGGGGCAAAGACCGCGCCACTGGATCTAACTGTGATGAATAGTAAGCTATGGGGCGTTGTTTGTCCCCATGTTGCTGTGTCAACACTGATGTCATATAACCTTGCTTACAATCTACAGTTTGAATAAACTGCTTGTTATAGTTTGGTAATCCTAAAACTAAGGATGATGCTATCAATTGTTTTAGCTTACAGAAAGCTGCTTCTGCTTCAGGTGTCCATTGTAATAAATCCTGTGCAGCCATCGGTATTTTAAATATTAAATTGGCCAGTGGAGCAGATTCGAAAGCATAGTTTGGTATCCAATTCCGACAAAAATTAGTAGTTCCCAGGAAGGACATCATTTCCTTCTTGGAAGTTGGTCTAGGTGCTTGTAAAATCGCTGTTTTTCTGTCTTCATCTAATATTCTACCTTCTTTGGATATTACATATCCTAAGTATTTAACTTGTTTTCTCCAAAGCTGTAACTTGTGTTTGTTTACTTTGTGTCCTTGAGTAGCTAAAAATTGTAACAAAGCTATCGTGCCTTCTTTGCATTCTTGCTGGGTGGGAGCTGCCAGCAGAATGTCGTCTACATAAAGTAGAATTTGACCACCTTTCTGTGGGATAAATCCCGCCAGGTTGCTTGCCATTTTTTGTGCAAATATCGTTGGGCTTTCACAATACCCCTGTGGTAATCTGGTATATGTATACCGCTTTCCCTGAAATGTGAATGCAAACCAATATTGGCTGTCAGGGTGTATCAGTATTGAGAAAAATGCATTACTTATGTCTACCACTGAAAAATATTTCTGTTCTGGCTTTAAATCATTCAGTAAGGTATGCGGATCTGGCACCATTGGTGTTCTAGGCATAACTGCATTGTTTACTGCTTGTAAGTCTTGGACCATACGCCATTCCCCGTTTGCTTTCTTGACTGGAAATAAGGGTGTGTTACATGGTGTATCAGGGGATTCTATTAAGACTCCTTCCTTGAGTAAGGCTGCTATGATAGGTTTGATTCCTACCTCTGCATCCTTTCTCAAGGGATACTGTCTTTTCTGGGGTCTAAAAGCTGACTTTGGCATTATGGTAACTGGTCCTGCTGTTCGTATTAATCCTACATCTGATTTCCCTGCAGACCAGAGAATGTCTGGTATGTCCCGCAAGGCTTTTTCCTCTTCTTCTAATAATAGTAATACTCAGCTATCCTCACTAGCCTGTCAGTGTACAGCTGGGTGTGTCTGTGTGATCCAATTCAATTTCTGTTTCTGTACTCCTTGTTCTGAGAGTTCTAGTTCTGTCTGTTTTTCCCACCTCGTGACTTTCTCACCTAAGTCTGCCCATTTTAGAGTTTTATTCTTAGTCAAACTAATATGGGGCAGTCGGTTAGATTTGTAGAGTGTCAAAAATTCCTGGGGCAATGAACAGCTTGCTACACTGTTCCCTTCTGTATCCCAGTACAAATTTCGCAATACCAGCCTATTTGCATGGTTCTGAAACAATTCTAGTTCATAATCTTTATCAGGACCTGGTCTATTACAGTAATATAGAGTACAATGCAACAAATGCTGTTTGTCAATGTCGAGGGAGGGGAACTTGCTGATAGCTACATTCATCAGTTCTTCGGTTACTGCCCCTGGACCAGTCGTAACCAAGTCCTGGCTGTACCAAAAATGCATTTCACCCTCTGGCCGCACTACAAAAGTGTCCATTTGTCACTGTGCTTCCATACCCTGCATTGTTGGAACTACTGCTATGCCAAATATCTGCATTAAATCTCTAAATTAAAACTACAATTTTACTTTTCTGAGTCATCCCTGAAACAGGGTCTATTATGGTAATGTCATGGGAGAGTGGATCCCGATATAGCTGTCTGTTAGCTGCTTTCACTAGTGTATATAGTCTGGTGATTCTGTATCTTCTGGTAGTTTGGAAGGGTGTATCAGGGTCCGTGAGGCCCCTGAGTCACACAAAAATTTAACTTCCCTCCCCTCCACCAGAAGCGTCACTTCCGGTTTTGTATCTGCTAAGTAAAGATCTAAGCTCAAAAGACCTAGGTCCAAAATTTCATTTTCTTCTACGTCTGTGTATTCATATACATCCTCTACACCTTGTGTCACATCCTCTTCACCTGCTATCACATTTACACTTGCCTTTTCCTGCTCACTTTCACTCAATGATTCCTGACTATCATATAGTCATTCCTCATCCTCCTTATTTTCTGTAGTCGCCTTTTTATTTAGCTTGCAATCCCTTGCTAAATGTCCTTTTTTCCAGCACTTAAAACACTCACCCTTTTTCTTTCTTTCTTCGAAATCTTCTGATTGTTTGTCAGATTGTTTATTTCCCTGGGCATTTTTCTTACCCTTTTTCCCAGTTTGTACTACAAATACTTCTGACCCATCTTCTGCTGAAAATACTTGGGTTTTATTTTTCTTTTTACTGTTAAAATGTCTTTCTGCATGTCTAGCATATTCAAGTAAGGCTTGTAACCTACTTGTTCGATGATCTATCATATGCTTCATAATGAAGCTACTAACAGGTGCAATGCACCCTTTCAAAAATGCGTTTTTCAGTTGTTGTTCATACGGGGAATCATTCGTTTGATTTTCAGGAACTGTCATGCCACTATGATTGTTAAAGCATTCTAATAACCTGGCATAGTACCCATCTACTGTTTCTTTTTCCTGCTGTATACATTGATTAATACAAGTCCAATCAGCCCTAGGCTTCCACTTTTCAGAGATCCGGTCTGTCAGACCTTTCACTCTGCCATCTAGTTCTGCGTCACTATGTGGGAGTGGTCTAAGCTGTGTGTCACGAGGATTCCAGCTGCCACAAATCATGTGCCAATCTGGACCTACAATTTGTCAAACTACTTTTTCTACTTCCTCTCCATTCAAATGGTAACTCAATCTCATACCTTGTAAATCTTCTAAAAACTTCCTAAAATTCACTTTTGGGTGGGGAATACCTTCTGTGGCTTTCCGGATATCTTCCGGTGTCCACGGTCTATAAACTAAATGAGTCGGATCTTGTCCTGCCTGTCCTGCCTAAGGATTCGGTACTTCTATGAGCGGACATATTTCTTCTTCGCTCATAGCTTGTGATGTTCTATTTAACTCAGTTAATTCAATTTCCCTCCTCAAGTCGCGCGTTCGAGACCTGGTCTCGATGGGATCCATGACAAATGGTTGTGCTTTTACAGGGACAGCTGGGTATAGCGGAGGTGGATCAGCACATCCACTTGCTTCATATTCTGGCAACGGAAGTGGAGGGGGCAAAGGAGGGGCCATCACTATTACTAAATTATTATCTTCTTGTCTAAAAACATTGTTTTTGAGTTTTTAATTCTTTGTTCCCTACAATTTGCTTCCTCAAGCCACCTATGTGCCTGAGGGACTCCTAATTGTCTCTGCTTTTTTAATTTGCCTTTCGCGTCTATTTTTAACTATTTTACAAGTTTCATAAGTGCGAGTTTATCTAAATTACCTTCAAATTTGTACTTATCGATCCATTTGGTATAATATCTAACATTATCGGAACGCTGTAATTGCATATACTTCGCGTCTTCGGTTAGGGGTGTGTCCCGGGAGCTTTTTGTGCACTGATTTCCCATTGGTGTCTTAGCTAAGCTGTAAATTGTTACATAACCCTTTCTATCATGTGGTACCACAAGTCTACACCTTTTTTTTTTTACAGTTTATCTAGAATAACTGTCTACGTATTATGTTTCCCTGATCTATGACAAAAAACAGTAATACCTTCTTCTGCCTCTAATTTGCATAAGCAATTTACCTGACAAAAAATAATAATTCTGTAACTAGTCCCTGATCTTGAAACAAAAATAAGGTAATTCCTCCTTACCTGACCCTCCGTGAGTTGATCCACCGGATATTTGACTCGTCCTCCAATCTCAGATCAGAAACAGTGGCTGGCCTCTTTCAAATGACAATTCAGTCGGAGGTCTTTCAAAGCAGAAGAGCCGATTTGGCCTCTTCTCCATACGGATGCATGCCACCGGGCCCAATTCTGACCTAGGTCCAGAGCGAGAGATACATTTTCCGGTCCGAAGGACCAATCTGTCAAAGGGAAAATGTACTTTAAAAATGATCAAAACACGGTAGGTTCAAGTTAAGGCACTTTAATCTTGCAGCAAGGAGACAAAAACGTGCTAATACAGAGTTTGTCTAACCAGAAACAGGAAATGCATTCATTTTTATAGGTTATCAAATTAATCCTGTCCTACCATGCTGACGTAACAAATTACCACCTTTTGGTCATCATCTGCTGACCATCTTTCCCATGATTTTCTGCTGATTTAAACAATTTTTATGTGAAACATCCTGAGGAAAACAACATGGCCTTGGTTACTTTCAGTTAGATACTTGTTATGTTACATTCAGGATATTATAGCTAAATCGAACACAATGCTAGCAGTTCATTTCTCTAAAAAGTCTTTGTCTAACTTTTCTCTAACTATTGCAGCTGCAGAGGTTCCCATCCTCTGAACAAAGCTGTCTGTCTGAAATCATTATATTTATTCAATGGTATATTGTCTATTCATATGCTTCTGACCTAGCAGATTAACACCTGTTTTTCAAGTACATTTCCACAAGGCATAAACAAGAATATTGCTGTGCTAGCAGTTACTAGGTCAGAGGGCAACTTGCAAGTTTTAGTAAGCATGCTGCAGTTTCAATAAGGATTATTTCCGGCCTCATATGAAACTCAATTTATAAAAATCACAGTGCATAAGAAATAGAATGAAAAGCATATTAAAAACACTTGATTATAAATTTGTTATTAAGCAAACACATATTAATACATATTTTTCTAACAGACAGCACATAAAAACAAAAGAAGGGGAGCAATTCACACCTGATTCCATGTACTTTATTATTCTCAGTTGAAGGTCATTACAGCTCTGAGAAACAAACACTGATCATTTATTGTGTCAGATTTTGTCTGAGGCAGTGAGATGTCTGAGTCAGTTCAGTTTCCTATAAATTACTATAATTTGAGACAACACACATCATTGCCTGGATGACCACCCTCTCCAGGTGAATAAAGGGTGGCTAGTAGGCTACAGACATGAAGGATGAGTGGGAAACAGTACATATTTCTACGTCCTGAATAGATAAACTGGTATGATGCTGAGTAACAAACAAACTCGAGTTAGAAATGGCTACTTTATTCATTTCTCCCATATCAAAGACCAACTTCTTTCACTACAACTAATGGCAACTGATCTTTCTCTTTCCATGGCTCATGCTAGCCATAAACTGAGCAATAATTAAACATTCAAACTGTAATTTGCAATGATTTTGAGAATAAGACCTTCTCAGACCCTTATTATTTATTATTTATTTATTTATTTATTTATTTATTTATTTGACATTTGTTAATGCCTCTATTGCTATTGCTGCCTCTATTAATCTCCATTGTAATTTTGATTCTCCAGAAAAGTGGACTGCAGTCCTTTCTGTTCATTCAACACAATGCTAAAAATGCCTTTAACAAAAAAGTGCCTTTGTGATCTATATTTTACTAGGATGTGTTCATCAATATCTCAGCTGCTCCCAGTTGAGAACTTTTTGCCTCTTAATTTATTTAATTATTTTTTGTGGGCTGTAATTCATGTAGGTACTCAATGCTTCCTTAGCTCTTAGCATGTTAATACTTCATCCTAGTGCACAGTGATTTTTCTTCATGTTAGAAAGCCTCTAGTAGTGAATAAAAATCCTGAAAACATCTGCTTAAAAATACACAACATCTCAGATTCCAAACACAACTGCAGACACCTTAGCTCGGAAGATTTCCACATCACCCTAAGCCTTTCAGATCTATAGACTGATCTATTATTGAGGTTCCCCCCTCACAGGGCCTTAGCATGGACAGCAGTCTCATGAGGGAGGCCACATGCTAATGCAGTAGTCTGAGAGAGTTTCTAATGATAATTTGCCATGTGCTCTCCCTGGAAATGTCTACAGCTCTTGTATTGCTCAGTCAAGTGATTCAAAGAATCACTTGGGCAGGTAAAATTTTACTCTAGGAAGACAAAGCAATATTTAAAATCACAGTGGTCATCCATTCACTCCTATGGGAGTACTCATTGTGCAAGCAAGTTCAGGGAAGATGGGGGGGAGGGGGTGATAGTATGCACATGTGCATGGACATGTGTGTTTGTGCCCGTAGGCTGCATGAATGTATGTGACTGTGTGTCTGCCTAGATGGTCACACTATGGGTGTTAACTAGGGAATTGCGAGTGTGGATAGATATGTGTGTGTGTGTATATAGTTGTGTGTGTGTCTGGGTGTAGTGTTTAGATAACGTGTGTGTGCGTGTGTGTGTGTGTGTGTGTGTGTGTGTGTGTGTGTGTGTGTGTGTGTGTGTGTGTGTGTGTGTGTGTGTGTGTGTGTGTGTTGATGTATGGTTGTTTGTGACTGAGTGTATGGCTGAGTGTTTCTGTGGGTGTGATTGAGTGCAGGGGGCCTTGACAGTTGATGAGTGATGAGTGAATATATGTGTGGGTGCTGCCTTTGTTAACTTCATGAATGGACTGTTAGTGAGAACACTATAGCAGTCAGGACTGGCAGTGCGATTGTTTAATTCAGAGACATGGCAATGAGCCAATAATGAAGCCTATGTCAATGTGGTTGTCTTGGAATCACATTTTCTCACCATTGCACTAATTGACTAACCTGCATCAGGCAATTAGCACAAGAGGTGAGGCTTTTATTGTATGTTAGCCAAGATCCATACAAAAGTGGAAAATATTAAAAAAAGCACAATTTTTGCATAGGTAGGTTCACAAGAATCTTAGCTGTAGGGAAAGGGCAAATGATCTGAACAGGCAAGTCTGAAGCATATTTTGACCCCTCCCCCAGTAAAATTCCTGTACTTAAGTTTTATTTATTTTTTTTGCATAATCTTCAATTCATGATTGCAGGCTGTTTTAACCTCATATACTATTTGTCCATCTCCTGCCTAAGTAAGTCATAACACTGCACATTAATCAAGGCAAATCTAATGGTGGGTTATGGCACACAGCTGTTAGCATAGATACATCCACAGTGCTTCAACTCAGCCACATACGTCATCAGTTATTTGCTTTCTGGAAGCAAAAAAAAAATTCCACTTTTATTAGTCTGGGTTCAAAATCACCCTTAAATGTAACTATTTGCTTCTAGCTGCGAGTTCAGTTTCATTTACTAAACCATGTTTTACAGCAAGCCTGCTAGGTCATCCTATTCATCAGTGATATTAAGAGGAGACACTTAGTCATACATACTCACTACGTACAATAGCCAAGGCTAGCAGCAAAAAGAATTTGAACAGAAAAGTAAAACACTGTTGTACTAAACAATTTTCACATTTATTATCCCCAAGATTCACTAATCTTCCATGCAGGAATAAGTTATTCCTGCACGGAAACGACCATTTAAGTGAAGCACGGCAGCATGCCAGGCATATTTATGAAGGGGTGCTGCCTGTGCTCCTAAACTAATACGACGCCATGGATGAGTGCAGGGGTGTGTCTGACAGCAGAGTTCTCACAATATACATGCCCCTGCACTCAAGAATTGCTGTTTGGCAATTAAAATGAGTGGAAAACGCACATAGCACCCCAAACACGTCAGGATAGCTGTGAAATGTACATATGCATGCAGAAATCCACAGCAATATGTTAAATCTGTCCTTCCATTTGTTCCCCCCATCATTTCAGGGTTTGTCCAGAGTTTGCAGTCCAAGAGGTTGAGAGGTATGTCCACCATGAAGCAGAAAGCTAACAAAATAACAGGTGTAGCAGTAGCAGGGATATTTGTGAAGGGTATAGATAAAAGAACACTACAATTTTTTTTCTTTTATAAAAGCAATAAAGTTTAACCATAGCTGCACAGGTGTGCCCATTGCTAAGCTATGCATAGTCCAGCTTAAACAGCACAAGAAGTTAAATAGCAATATTCATTCAATTGAAGCAGTACTGCTATAGTATAGTGGTTAGAGCGTATGCTTTGTGAGTAGTCATTCCCAGTTCCATCCTCACTGTTGCAAATTCCCATTTTACATGTGAAAGCAATTCATAAACATTTATTTTGTGTATAACCTACTAAATAACATATATTTGTGAACTGGAGTACTGCATTAAGTCCAGATGTGAGATGTCATTGTAATAAAGTGGTGAAATCCCTAGATAAACACAAGTGCCCCATACAGTATACTTACACATGAATCAGGGATACTAAACACATTTATAATATGTAATGAATGATAAATCAATGCATACAGCAAATGGTGTGTAAAATTAAAAAATAAGCAATGCTAAGCATTACACACCTCTTTCCTATTACCCCTTTTTGTCTTTTAAAGAAATTAGCACAGGGGTGAGCAGGAGTAAGCACTTTTAAGCAGTACTAAGCAAGTTTAAGCTTGTTTGTGCAGAGGTAAGCAATGCGCACACAGAATAAGCAATTTGAAGCTAATTCTCTGTAAGCATATTTAACCGGAAGTTAGCATTGCTTACCATCGCGCAAACCCACTTACAACTGCCTTAATCACTCTGTCCAACAGCCCTTGTTTTTCCCAGCAACAAAGTAATCAGCCTTTGCAAGTCTGAAACCCAGGACGCTGCACACCATAGCCACACTGATTTATCACTATGCCATACGAGCTGTGCATAAAATTGAGGTATTTTTCAAACATATCAGCAAACACAAGTTATTCAACATTAGGGAAAATGTATTTATATATGTATGTATGTATGTATATATATATATATATATATATATATATATATATATATATATATATATATATATATATATATATATGTGTGTGTGTGTGTGTGTGTAGACATATATATATATATATATATATATATATATATATATATGTCTATATATAGTTTATATATATATATATATATATATATATATATATATATATATATATATATATATAAATGCATACCTCACAGATGTCCCTGATTGTCATGGGCCTTCCCTGATGTACACACAAACGTTAGCATTGTCTCTCTGAATTCCTCTTATCACTGGTACCATTGGAATTATACTGAATAAATAATGATAATAATTAAGAGCTGATCACTTATTGCACTGCAGGAAATGTACATTAATGCCGTAAATGTCACATTCTGTAATGTCGTAAATGTCTCAAGTTAATAGAACTAATATGTTGAATTTGTCCTTGATTTTGTCTGGATTTGTCCCTGATTCTGTTGATAGTTGTCCCTGATTGTATGACAGTTATGACAACAATCACAATTTTATTTTTTATAAAAGTGATAAAGTTTAACCGTAGCTGCCCGGGTAGCCCGTTGCTTAGCTATGCATACTCCAGCTTAAACGGCAGAAGAAGTTAGATAGCAAGATTCACTAAGTCAACACAGCACTTTAATAGTGTACTGGTAAGAGCATTTGTTTAATGAATAGTTATTCCGGGTTCGATCCTGACTGTAGCAAATTTGCACTTTATATGAGAAAGTTATTCATAAACAATTTTTTTTGTTGCATAACTTACTAAATAACATTTATTTGTGAACTGGAGTATTGCATTAAGTTCAGATGTGAGGTGTCATAATAGTAAAGTGGTGAAATCCCCTGATAAACACAAGTGCCCCATATAGTATACGTACACATGAATCACGGATCCTAAACAAATTTATGTGTAATGAATGATAAATCAATGTCAAACAGCATATAGTGGGTAAAATTAAAAATAAGCAGTGCCAAGCATTGCACACCTCTGCTTACAAGGTGTAAGCAATGTAGCCCAGCTAAATAGATTTGCCCATTGGTATGCCCCTTTAAGCAATACCAGCCTTAGGTAAGCAGGTTTGCCCATAGCTTAGCATTTTCAAAACCGTCCAATCATGGCAAAGTGTGGGAAATCAGCCCTATTTCAACCCCACAGGAGGGAATACATCTCATAACTGGTTGCAGCTTCCTCCTGTAGGCACAATGGCCGGTATTGGGGAAGAATTGCGTTTCCGAGCATAGTGCTGGGGCATCCAGGAGTCTAAGGTCATGGCAGGACTCCTGGTAAAAGACCATGAAGAGAGACTGCTGCAGGGTCAGTACCAGGGTTCCCAATATAAAGCAGAAGCCTGGGACTGTCTTGCCCATGACCTCACCAGTGACACTGGTATCCCTCGAACTGGTGAGCAGGTCAGGCATCACTATGCTGACTTGAAATGGAGGAAGAGGGAGCTCTTGGATCAGTGGATCCAAGAAGCTAGGCAGAGGGGTGATGTCCCAGCAGTGTGTAAGTACTCACTCTACTATCTGATTAATAATTGCCTAGCTCATGTATATTATGGATAGATATGGCTAAATATTCCTCTATGTCTCTGACAGCTGCAGTGGAGCGGGCTGTGAATCAGGAAGCCCATGCATGTAGGCTGCAAAGGCTGTGTCATGAGGCAGGTTAGTAATAATCTTGCATGTACTGTCATAAGAAATAAATCTAAAAGTAGTAGAAAGTTAATTTCCAATATAAAATGTGTATTGTGTATTGGATGAACTGAATAATCCAGACAATATGGCAGGAAAAGTCACATATAGGTTGTATTTAAATAAAAGGGTAACAGCCTGGCAATAGAGGTCTAACTCCTGGACTGCTTGTGTTTACTCTGGTACCATATGGCGATGTAGTGTTGCATTCTCTTAATAGTACTGTTGTATTAAGCACTGTTACCCACACTGTGCTACATAAATAAAATGTGTAGGAATGTCTGTATAAGACTGTTGTAATCACAAGGTCATATTGTAAAACTGAGGGAGACTTAGACAGAAAACACATACATACTTGTCTATAAACATACCACTGTCCAAACTAAGGCCATAGGGTAGTGTAATAATACCTGTAAGGTACAGATTACAGCAGTGACTAAGAAAGTTGTGAGAACTACAGGGATATACAAGTTTTTAATTGACATCCCCCTACCATATCTGCAACAATAATCTAAATACACAACTCAATGCGTGTGTGTACAATTAAATCTACTGTTGGGACATATGTCCTATTGTTTGATAAATATTGAAACGTGTTTCTATGCATGTGCCATGTTGAAATACTCCCACATTGGTGGCATGTTGCCATCAATTGAACCTGCATGCTGTTGTAATGGCCACTGTGGTTCCATGTATGCATGTGTTCTGTTTGCTATGTAACTGTTCTAAATCTGGTATTTTGGGTTAATGGGAATATCTATGCATGCTGTTATACCTAATCCTGGAATGTGTTGACTATTACTAACCCACATATGTTTTAAAATTGCAACACCATAGCAGATTTGGGAAGACCGGAGTGGACCCACCTCTCCCACCTCATCTGACTGTGGCACCAGGCACCAGCACATCTGGGGCCCACTCCAGGACCCCCTCGTCTGCTGGTCCTGCATCACTTTTGGGTGGAACCGCCTCAGGGGATGCCCTTAGAGTGGGCGCTGACAGAAAACTGTCACCCATCGTCAGGTCCAGGGTCTGTTGTGTAGCGAGCTCTGCAGGGAGT
>NC_056746.1:660847213-660892213 GCF_019279795.1 Protopterus annectens
GTTTAGAAGACATGATCTGCCTTTTACAAACCCAAACTGTGTGTGGTCCAGAGTTTGGAGATTACCAATATCTTTGTTTATAAGTTCCATGATGATAAGTTCCATGGCCTTGCAGACCAGGCTTGTTAGGCTAATGAGGCAGTAGTTCCTGAGGTCCATGAAGGCTCCCCCTTTGTGGAGTGGGATAACCGTCACTGTGCGCCATTCACTGGGCACAATGCCTGAGGTGATGCTATGACTGAACATGGTGCTTAGGTGGGGTGCCAGTTCATTCTGTAGTTCATGTAGAATGCAAGAATGCAGCCTGGGATGTTGTTAGGTCCCACGGGTGCTGTGTTCTTGGCTTTGGAGAGTGTGGTTTTTACCTGTGCAGCCGTGATTACAGGAACTTTGCATTCTTTCGTTATAGAGATTGGCCCTTTAGGGGGTGAGAGGGGGGTAAAGTTAGCACTGAACTTATCTGCCAGAATGTTGGCAATATCGGTTGGTTCTGTATATTTAGTGCCATTTTGCTGTAACTCAGAGCAGTTCTGAGTTTTGCCACTGAGATTCTTGACATAGCTATATAATGCTTTGTGGTTGTTTTTAGAATCAGTGGCGATTTTATTTTCATAACTAGCTTTGGAGAATTTTATGAGGGATCTCAGCTTCTTACTGAAGGGAGTTCCTCAAATCATGGGATTTTACTCTTTTTTGCAACAGTTTCTTTCTTCTGTTGTAGAGTTTGTTTATGGCAGGGGACAACTAGATTGGCTTCCTTTTTTTGGAGGATAGCATCTTGGTTCTGTTAGGGATAGCATGATCCATGTACTTGTATAAGTGTTTCTTTATTTATTTTATTTATTTTACATTTGTTAATCGGGAAATTCCGACTGGACCAGGTCCATTTTCAGCGGAGGCCCAGGGAGAAAAGCTCCAACATCAAGTTATACAAATACAATACATCCACCATAATAGACAAAACAGGTTACACCATGTATGCTGAGCATAGTAATATAACAAGAAATTAATAAAAGCACTCCAGGTAAAAGAAGATATAGAACATGGGTAAAAGACAATGTCAGTTATACATTGGTAAGAAAAGAAAATATATCAAGTAAGATTCTACAGTTAAAAGTACCCTTTCAGATGACCAAGCCTACAGGGGATCAGAGCTCCAGCATGTGATCAGAGAGGAATTTGGGGAGTTAATAGTAGTATGGGTAGGGTTATGTGATACAAGGGCATAACCAGGTGCTAAGAAGGTGCAATTTGAGGGAGTTTTTGAATATGGATGTGGTGGGGGCAGTGGACATGGATAGGGGAAGAGAGTTCCAATTTCTGGCAACGGTGTGGGAGTAGAGCGCTTTCCCTGCATTATTGTTAGCCTTGGTGATGGAGAGGAGAGATTTGTCACTGGATCTTAGATACCAGTTTGCAGTATAGACTGTATGTAGGTTGGATAATGAAGGTTTTTTTTCAGGATATTTGAGAATATTGTAGGCTGTGCCCAGCTGGTGATAGTTAAGTAGCTGTGGTAGCTCAAGCAATTTTAGTTCTTTCAGTTCATCACAGTGATGGGTTCTATAGGCTGAGTTAGTAGCAAACTTGGCTATTTTATTGTAGCATGATTCTAGTTTGTCTAGGTCACATTGTCTGATTTGGGTAAAGATCGGTGCTGCGTATAATAGAGATGAGAGGAGGTGGCTTTGTGCAAGAGTGACTCTTGCTTTTTGTGAGAGAAAAGACGTATGCCTGTATAGGGAGCCTAGTTTTTTGTGTACTAGTTTTATGGTGTGTGAGATGTAAACATCAAAGTGGAGATTATTGTCTTTTTCAATGCCCAGAAGTTTGGTGTGGTTAGAAGGGGAGATGGTGGTGCCGTCCTTAGATGTTATGTAAGGGGAGAGTTTTTTTTTTTTATCTATTAGGGGTAAATAGTAGCAGTTTTGTCTTTTGGGGATTTAGAATTAGTTGGATACCTGATATCCATTTTTCTACTGAGATAAAGGTATCTTGAATGAGTGTATGTAGGGTGGTGGGAGATGAGGCAGAGCAAATCAGGGTTGAGTCATCCGCATATTGTATGAGTGTGACATGTTGTGTAGAGCATTTGAGGTTATTTGTGAAAATAGAGAACAATAGCAGGCCCAGTATAGAGTCCTGTGGGACTCCTATGATGGTTGGAAGTTGTGTAGACAGAGTTCCTTTCCACTGGACTGATTGTTGCCTGTCAGACAAGTAGCTTCTGAACCAGGCTATAGTAGAGGAGGTGAAGGATAATGATGTTAGTGAGTCTAGTAGAATGGAGTGGGAGATCATATCAAATGCTTTTGAGAGGTCTAGGAAAATGGCTGATACATATTTGTTATCATTCTTGTGAAGGTTTATATAATTAGTGAAGGATAGAAGGGCTGTGGTAGTGCTGTGATGTGGACGGAAACTGTGTTGTGTGGTAGATAGTAGATTGTGTGTTAAGAAATGTCATCACTTGCAAGTGGATGCATTTCTCAAGAATTTTGGATAAGGGGCAAAGGATGGCAATAGGTCAGTAGTTGGAGAATTCATAAGAATGACCTCCTTTATGGAGAGGAATGATGTGAGATACTTTCCAGAGTTTGGGTATGTAGGATTCTAGTATGGAGCGGTTGATAAGGATGGAGACAAGATATGATAGGGAGTCACTAGCCATTTTTAGGTATGCAGCAGGTATGTTATCAGCTGCTAGTGTGGTTGGCTTTAGTTTTAGGAGGAGTTTTTTGATAGTTGATGTGGGCACTGGTGATAGGCTGAAAGAGGGGGTGGTGTGGGATAGGTTAGGTTGTGATTGAGGTAGACTGTTTTTGGTTATTTGACTGGACAGGGCTAAGATGGATTTAGTAAAATGGTTATTAAATTGAGAAGCTATGTTTAGGGTATTGTTAGTAGAGATAGGTGCTGGGGTTGTGGTTTTGCCTGGCTTTAGTAGGGAGTTAATGGCATGCCAGAATTTTTGTGGACTATTTGAATATTTGCTTTGGGAGCTAAGAAAATAGTTTTGTTTGTTTATTTTGGATTCAGCCTTGGCCTTGTTTCTAAGCTGTTGATAGTATTGTCTGGAGCTAGGGGTTTTGTCAGTTTTCCAGATTTTCCAGGCTTTATCTCTAGCTTTTAGTAAGGCTCTGGTGTCCCTATTTAGCCAGAGTGTGTAGTTGGCTTTAACTCTGATCTTTCTGCTGGGAGCTAGACTGTTAAGGATGTTAGAGAAGGTAGTATTGAAGTAGTCTACTGCCTGGTCTAACCTGAGTGTCCGTATTGGTTCCCAGTTGCAGTGGCTTAGGACAGTATTTAGGTATCGTGGGGTAAGGTTATGGTCATCTCGTACAAATTTGTAGACTACTGATTTGGGGTCATTGGAGTGTTTCTGCAATAGGAAGGTGGGGAGATGATCACTTAAGTCATCTGGGAGACAGCCTACTGTATAGTTTTGTTTGGGATAGTTGGTTAGTGTACAGTCCAGTATGGATACTCTCTTTGTTTTCTCATCTATTCTAGTTGGTTCTTTAATTAGTTGAGAGAACCCATATAGATTGATATGAGTAGAGGGGCTGCTGGAGTTACAGGCTGCCCAGTCAGTGTTAAGGTCTCCTAGTATGATTGTTTCCTGAGGTAGATTGTCCTTTGTCCAGTGTAGGATGTCTTCTATTATGAGCGAGTTGTTGCCTGGAGGTATGTAACAGCATATTATATTGATCTTCTTGGTGTTTTGTATGGATAGGACAGAAAATAGGACTTCAGCATTTTGAAAAGTGGGTGGTGTGGCGTGCAGGAGCTGGAGGTTAAGGGTGTTTTTAAAGAGAATGGCTACTCCTCCTCCTTTCCTGTTTGTTCTATCAGATCTGTGTGTATTATACCCTGGGGGAAGAAAGTCTTCATCTTGGATACTGGGTTTAAGCCAGGTTTCTGTAATGGCAAGTATATCAGGGTTGTAGTGGGCTATGAATGCATGTAGGTCTGTTAGCTTGTTGGTAATACTTCTTATGTTGCGATTTAGGATTAACAGGTCAGATGTTTGTCTAGCTGAGAGGGGACCTGGATTTGGGTGAATGTCACCAGAGGTTAGCAGAGTTTGTATGTGTTTTTTAATATTAATTGTTTGTGAGCTTGGTCTATGAGAGTTTTTCTTAGTGTGGTGAGATGGTGTAATTTTTGTTAGTGAGTAATATGTAGTTGTAAGATTTATGATTGTAGGGCAGATTTAGAAGTCTGAGTGGGTTTGAAAGGGTGGGCTAGTGTGGGTAGTGTGATAGTAGTTGTGCAGCGGTAGGTCTGTTTGTAAGGAAGGTAGGAAGGTTAGCGATAGTAGAGCTAGTGATTGGGATGTGAGTGTGGGTAACAGGATACTACTTTGAGTGAGAAGTACAACTAGGATTCCTGGTTGGTTGTGTATGAGGGTAGAGTTGTGTTGTCTGGGAATGTGTGTTGGGAGTGGGATCAGTGTGGGATGTAATTGGATTGGGGGGTAATAATGTGCATTTGTGTAGGATTCAGCAGTCTTGCCTACATTGTCTGTCTGCATGGGTGTTGTGAAGTTTGCCACTTCTGTCTTAAGAAGCGTGAAGTTGGCTTTGGAGACATTTTTAAGGTGGTTTCCCCAATGTGGTGTGGGGATGGGATGTGTATGTCAAGGGTGATTAGTTTGTGGTCAGATCTGACCAATGAGGAATTGACCTCTGGTGTGGACCACCAGTCACCCATGTTGGTAATGACCAGGTCTAGCATATTGCTGCCCCTGGTGGAGGTGTGGATAATTTGATCCAAGGCGTTGGAATTTATGAATTCCAGAAAACGTTGAGCAAAAGAGTTGGTACCTGAGTAGTTTTCCCAGTTAATGGTGGGGTAGTTGAAATCCCCCATTATCTGTATATGTAGACAGACAGACAGACACACACACACACACACACACACACACACACACACACACACACACACACACACACACACACACACACATATATATATATATATATATATATATATAAAACTAAAATATATTTATATAACATACATTCTATATAGATAAATATATATGTGTATATCTATATCTGTATATAGCTCTCTCTCTCTCTCTCTCTATATATATATATATATATATATATATATATATATATATATATATATATATATATATATGTATAAATGTGTAGTGCAATCACACATCAGAACCACATCCTGAACCTCTCACTGCAAAAGATATTAGTACCTATAGGTATGTAGAAGAAGAGTAGATGTAGAAGGTGCACAGTATATCCAACCACCATAAGTCCTGTATTTGCCACCTGTTAAAATGTCCAGTGGGTCACGCATTCCCACAAATGATAATATTTGCATGAAACATATATCAACACACAATGCAAAGGTCATGACACCACACACAAGTATGCATACACAGAAACATTTATTTGTATACTATTGAATTGTTTATGCCATTTGTTTAAGCACGTAGGTGTTTGAAATACATAATCACTGATTAATGTAAATCTCACACAAAACAGTTGATGCAAGTAGTGTGAAAAATATAACATACTATGCTGTCCAGGCTAAGGCCTTCAAGTAGTACAACAGTAAAAAAGCACTTGCCTTGAAGATAAGAAACAATCAACACTTAATTGCAGATGTAGTTCAGCAGCCTCCAATTACACTCTGTACTCAACACCTAGGGGAATCTTAGTAGTTGTGAAAATGTCAGTGTATCTGTTACATAACAATGCTTAACTTAAAATGTCACTATCACACTGACAAACAGAACTGTGTGTACCACTGTAAGCTGTAGGCCACCAGTGTTCCCATGGAGAAATGTATGGAAATGTACAGCCATATACCTCAATGTGTCTTAACACAGATATCCTTCACATGTTGTAACAGCCTAGGTTAAACGCATTGGATACCCCTCCTTCATAAAAAGTTGTACAAGGGCAAATAACACCGTATACCACACACTGACCTCTGGAAAGTACAAGGCCACACATGTTTTGTCCAGCTGTTGCCCTCATATATATGGACCCTACCTCACAATTTGTGTGGGAGTCCACAACATGACTGGAATGATAGCAGGAATGTTAGCAGTAAATAATGATAGGCCATTACTTAACAACCTCTTACTGTATTACATCAGGACAAAGCCTGGCATACATGTGGGGGACAGAGGCTGGAACACAGGGCCATATTTCCAATATTGCTGTTACACACCGTGGAAGTTGCTGGTGTTACAGGATTGGTTGCAACATATCTGTACTCAGGAATATGGAGTCAGAAACACAACAGAATGTTGCCAAGTACTGATAGCAATCAACGGAGTTATGCCACTGATCTGTCAGACACATGACCTGTGTGGTGAGCAGACAAAACATAACTGCCCACCCTTTGGCCATCATGTGAATAGGCCCACAGTTGAGAGCTTTGCAGACAGACTGCATTCAATGCAAAACTAGCATGTACACACAAACCCTGTAAAACCAGCAGTATGCAATGCAGACAACAGCAATACTTACACTCTGTCTGTAGTCCTTGAACCTTATACAAACTTGTGTGTGTCATGTGTCCGCAAGTCCTGTTGTGGAAGGTATTGCCACCTGCTCTCTGGAACAATGCTACCTACACACAGGAAGGATGTCTTCCATACAGGAAAGGTAAAGAGACAACCCCCACAATTTTGCAGTCATTTATAGCAGTGGGTTGCTATGAGATTGGCTATTGGAAGTACTACACAGCTGGCTGCATGCAATTAGCAAGTGAGTAACACCAACTGGTGCAGATGCCATCACCTGCTCCTGAGCAAAATCTACAAAAGGCATGCTGCAACCTATTCAAAGTAGCTCGGTCCCAGTAGTGGAGAGAGAGACACAGAGAGAGACTGAGAGAGAGAGAGAGAGGGGGAGATTGAGACCCCCCCCCCAAAAAAAAACAGCCAAAACAGAACTAAAAGTTAAAAACAAAAGTTATACAAACAGGGAAAACAGCAGTCAAGCCAGACATCCTTGAGTTGCAACACAGAAAAGAGCATGCTACTACAACAGGTACATGAACCATGGCACCATTGTATGTGAATGTATTTGGTCTGTAATAATGGGACAGATGATTTTGAAGGCTTGATATGTGCCATCCAGATTTGCTGTAATGATGTCCTGCTGAACAACTGCTATGGACATAGCATCTGGCCCTGTGGGCAGTGGGCCATACCTATCAACTGTGCAGTTCTGCACAGAATGACAAGATGTAACCCATCATAATGTCTGTGCTGTTCCTTCAAACATGTATGCGAGTCTAGCAAATAGCTGAAGGTGGGAGAAATGAAATCATTATACACATATGAGTGTCAGACCCCCACCACCTGCAGAACAATCATGCCAATGTGAAATGTATCATGCACAAATATCATAGGTGTGTAATAGGCCTGTCTATAATCTGTCCCTATATATTCCTCCTAATTTGAGGTTGTGCCCACATGTGATGGTCTGTGTTGTAGCAATGCAGAACAGTGCAGCAGTTCAGGAAGGAGTGTCAGAGCGTGGACCTCATATCTGAGGTCACTCTACATATACATATATATATATATATATATATATATATATATATATATATATATATATATATAGATTCAAATCACTACACTGAATGACCATTTCACTGACACCCATTTCACTGAGACCAAATCACCTACAGTTCATTTCATTGAAAGTTCATGTCATCCAAAGCCCATTTCACTTACAAGTAGTGGTCTTAGGCACGTCAAAGGTATATGTCCTGTTCCCCACTGTAGTACAATATTGGTATTAGTAGATATAGTTATGGGGGTTGTGGGAGGTACAACCCCCACAATGGGGTGTGTGGGTGGTGTAGATCCCCACATAAGTTGGTTTTCTGTTGTCTGGTGTTGTTGCACATTATTAGGTAAAACCCTACTTGGTGTGGGCCCACACCACCTCTAACTATATATATATATGTATATATATATATATATATATACATATATATATATATATATATATATATATATATATATATATATATATATATATATATTTATATATACTAACACCAGGATTGCAATACAGTGGGTATTACTTGTCGGTGAAATGATTATTAGGTGCAATGACTGTTAGGTGATATTAACCTTAGGTGAGTTTGTCTCAGTGAAATGGGTGTCATTGAAATGGTATTTCAGTGAAGTGATATGAATCTGTATATATACATATTAAAAAATGTCCCTACTGTTAAATGACTGTGCTGTATGATATGTTTGGTACAACCTCACACATACCTGCAGCCCAGATGGCTTAATGGTAAATATATGCGGCTATGGTGTGCAGTGTCATGGGTTACACACCTGCAAGGACTGATAATGTATGTGCTGGCCAGAACAAGGGCTGTTAGATACATAGTGATTAAGGCACCCATAAGCACATGTTAGTGAGTGAGTGCAAAATGAGCAGTCATGTATGGTGTGACATTTGTGTTGGTAACACATTGCTCTGTGTGTGTTAAGGTGAGAGTGGAATGTTAGGGAAGGATAGTAGGTATATATGAGGAGGTAGGGTGGTTTGGAAGACAGACATGATGGACAAAACAGCATACAGGGTTGGTGTATGACACATGTAGTGGGTAAATACCCTGGACAGGGAGGGGTGTTTGGAAATAGGAAGCCCTATTCAAGCCAAATGGAAATAGTGGGGCTGAGCTCCTCACATATAGGCAGTCACCACTGCACCTTCATGGCCCTGAAGTTGGCTGTGCTGGGTACTGAGCAGTAGGGGCTGAAGACATGCACACTGGGTGTTGACATCCACACAATGCTCGCAGAGCTCCCTATGCCAAGAAACCTCAATTTTGATGTCAGGTTACAGGATGATCTGTCTGTGTGCACGTCTGGGGGTACAGCCCCATCCCTGAGGTGGGTCCCTCCAGGGGTAGCAGAGCCAGCCAGCAGGTGAAGAGGTCCCATGTCGGGTCCAAGATTGATGCAGCCTACAGCCATGGCTAGATGAGGTGGAAGAGGTGGGTCTGCTGGGAACAGCCTCCCCAATGTGATATTGAGTTGTAGTGTTACAACATATGTTGTCAGTAATAGTCAACATAATCCAGGATTAGCTATAACAGCATGCATACATAGTCCCGCCAAACACCAACACTGGAACCAGAACGTTGCATAGCAAAACAGAACATATGCGGATCCACAGTGGGGTCATTACAATGGCATGTAGGTGATTGTTAGCAACAGGCCACCAATGATACTGTTGTTTAATGGAACATGAATAACAACAAAGTTCAGTCAGTAGCGTACAATAGGATATGTGTCCCAACAGAAGGTTTTTGGTAAAACAATACAGTAATGTGTGTGTATTCAGATTAGGTATGCATATATGGGGGGTGAGAGATGTTGTATATCAAGTATGATAACCTTGCAGTATGATGTCCTCAGACCTTGTCAACTGTTTATGCCTTTCAGGTACTATGTCCCAGTAAAGGTTGCCCTTTATATACTGCAGACGAAACAGAGATCATTGTGCAGTACCTCGTGCAGCATCACAGAACCCTGTTTTCATGGACATCACATGATATGCAAGAGAGGTCTGTCCTGTGGAATGAGCTTGTCTGCAGGGTAAATGATGACGGCCTGCATAACCGAAGTTATGAGCAGGCATGGCATCGCTGTAATGACCTAATCCACCACGCCCATCCATGTGCTGCTGCTGTCAGAAGGGACCAGCAAGCCACAGGTGGGGGTCATAGCATCCATCCCCCACTGACTCATGTGTAGGAGCTCTTCACCAGCCTTGGGGCACCCACATGCCAGCAAATTCCAGCAGCTAAAGGAAATATTGTGGAGGTGGGTGCCACCCACACAATGGAGCAGGAGCATCCAGGTAAGAACCCAAGGCACATTAGTAGACCAGTGCTGCTTATCTATCCTCATCCGTAAAGTATTTATATGCATATGTCAGATAATATAGTCTGTTGCTGCAGTGTATTAAGGAGCAGATGTGCATAATCTCTAGTATTGCAGGTTTGTATAGATGATGTTCTGAAATGCTGCTCCCACCCTGTACCATTGGCACAGGTGTGGCTACTGACATTACATTTCTCACACAACTATGTAGGTCCCTTTGGTATCCAACTAGGGCAGCAGCTTGCAGCTGGTGAGTATGGAGTTTTTTCTATTTCATGTTTGCCAATACACTGGCCATGTTATGGCCATGTTATGTGCCATGCACACATGTAACGCACCTATCCATAATGCATGCTGTACATGTTCACTTATTGTTGCTGTTAACTGCACTGCATCACAGTGGTCACCTTGGTGCCATATCTGAAGGGTATATATGGGCTTGCAGTATACCAGACAACCTGTCAGTGTAAGATGTCTGGACAGAGATGAACATAGTGGTGGGAGGAATGGCCTATAGTATGGACATGTGTGACACAGTACTCTTCTACAGTGTGTGAAACACTGTATACACCACTATCACAATGACAACTATTCCAGATCTAAACACTGGAAAATCACAGTGCCACATTACACACTGTTTACAACCTGTAATGTGATCCTAAAATGAGCAATGCATGTGTAATATGGAACCCTATGTTAGGACAACAATTATGTTGAATACATACCTTAACAAACATTTGATGCATATGTGTGCACATACTCCAAATAACATGTTGTGGAAGCAGCTTGTGAGGTACTGACAGCATTCACTCTTTTGGAATACACACCTACCATCCCATACAGGGCCTAGATTTCACACCAAGTAATGTTCTGCTGTCCAAGACATCTGTCCATGACATCGGCCCACTCACCTGCAACAGAGGCAGCCCTGGCTTGCACACCTGTTACAAACCATGGAATACATCCCATATCTGAAAGGTAGCACTCAAGAGTAGGAAAAGTAGCCTTACATCAACATTGCATATACCATGGCAAACAGTGCAGACAGTCATGTATGTGTGTATGATGTATGGGACAACATTCATGTCAGAAATAAACAGATGCCCACCCAAGACAGATGACAGCACATGTTGCAAACTGGTCATGGAGGCTGCCCAGACACATGCAACACCGGGGACCTGCAGGATTGTCTAGCACAGTACCTGTGTCAACAATTACCTATACTCTGCATAACTGTGGCCTATGGGTTAGGATACTCAGATCGAAGAGTTGTTCCACAGGGGACATCATCCAGGGCTCTCTCCAAGTACCATATGCATAGCATCAATTCTCCCACAGGCATGTGTTGCTATGTGTTATGGTGTTCCGAGATCAAGGCTGAAACCTACAGACATTATTAATAAAGATACATAAGCTGAACAAGCATCACCTCAGTCTACCTCATGCCCATCATCCCCATCTGTACCCTGCTGGTGCCATTATACACCTGTAGCTTTGCTGTTAATTAGCAGAAACTATGGTGGTAGACATGTTGTTCTGCATGTGGGATACCACCAAGTCACACTCATTTGTGGCACATAGTTGTCATGCATCTGCAAAATGGCTGAGGAAGGGGTGATGTGTCACCCTGAAACACAATAGTGAATGAAAGCATATGTCCGAAGGTTACATAGAATGGCTGTATCTGAATACAGTCAAGGTCGAGAATTGTGCAAGACATAACTGTGACTCAACAGTAATAGTGTAGGGACTGTGTGACCTCCAAGGGCTGTGCACATAAGCCATGCTTGCAATCTGGCAAAGTTGGGGGACATTTGTAGGGAAGGGTGACCATAATGTCAAGTGAGGATGGGCCATGCTAGTATACACCTTCCATGAAAAGTTACTGCTGTTGTTCACGTACAGCTGCTGCAACAAAGCATTGTGTTAAGGGTGTGCACACACGCAACCCATATATTATATGCATCACTATCAACATCTGCACAACTAACACATTTGTTTGATACTGCATGTGATTGTACAGGTCATATTTCACATATCAGTTATGTGTAATGGTAACATATGCAGTATTGTGGCCCCATGGTATATCAAGGAAGATGGTGGCATGTCAATAAGGGTGTGAACACTCCTCATAGCCACAGTAAGCTTGGGAGGATGTCAGTATAATTGGATGTCATTGCTGAGACATGCACTGCTGATGATGAGATCTGCAAATGAAACATCAGGCACTCACTATTGCCATCTGTCCTCATATCAGCCCAGGTATGTATCTGCCAAACATATAGAGGCTGTGGCAACAGAACATACATAACTGCCACACATATACACAGTCAGCAATGGTGTGTACACTTATGAAGTATGGTGCACAGTACATGGCAGGGTGCTGAGCAGGTGCACAGCAATACTGTGTACATGGGTGCAGTGTGTTCCATGGGAAGGGCCATCACCTACTAACACAACTCATGCATCACAGAGTTGTATAATGTTGGTAACAGGGATTTAGATAGCTGCACTGCATGCTGTTGATTGCTATATGTCATGCATGCTGACATGTGGGTAATTAGAGGTGTCTGTAATATCTATATGTCACCTCACCTGTACGTGTGTGTGCGTGTGTGTGTGTGTGTGTGTGTGTGTGTGTGTGTGTGTGTGTGTGTGTGGGGGAGTGGGGGTGTGGGGGTGGGTGTAGAGGTAAGCAACGATATACAGGTCTGAAAGTAAAGTTTCTGTTTTCCCCTCACAGGTGGCGAGGTGGGTCAGGGTCTATCCTGCAGGGAATCTGAAGTTAGTGTCCACACAGAGTCTGACAATGATGATAGGTGTAGTGAGGCACAGGCGTGGTTGTCAGTGGATGAAGCTGTGCCATTGGTTGACATTCCACTGTTATCCACCCCATCCCCCAACACAGTCACATTGCCTATACATACTCCATCACCAGTGGCCATAGATCAGGGGTAGATGGTGGGTGGAGGCATGGAAGAGGGCAGTGTGGGAACTATGGCAAGTGTGTTTGTACATAGCAGCCATAGCTGGATGTCTAGCAGGTCACCACACAGGCAGATGTACAGGGGTGCTTGTAGGAGGCCTGCTGGACATCATGACCCTGGCAGCAGTTCCACAGCTGGTGTCACCAGACGCATGTTTTGGGCCATCATGGAGGCACAGGCACATAGAGAATGGTATATCAGACAGGGTCTGAGGCTACAGAGGGCTACTCATTCAGCTGTTATTGACACCATCCATGATCTCGCAGGTTGCTACTGTTATTTTGCAGAGGTCATGGACAGACAGTTTGGCAAGCTGGTGAGACTGGTCATCTATACACTGTCCGTGTTAGAGAGTATGGTGGGAATACAGTAACACTCACATGGACCTAGGTCAGCATCACCAACAAGTGCAGGTCTACAGGGACATACAGGAAGTTGTAGCAGCTCCCATAGTGGCAGTACGAGCACCAGCACTGCAGGGGGGAGCGCTGTCCACACCACATCACAGCTGGCCACGTGCACGTGGCCCTGGCTGGTCCCAACAGGGACCTGGAGCCAGTGGACAAGTGTCATCCTCAGGGGAGAGTAACATATCTGGCCTTGTGCCTGGCAGTGCCTGTGGAACCCCTGGCAGGCACAGTTCTCGTGTCCATGGCTGGAGACAGTGAAATGCACACCCTGCCATGTACGGTCTGCAGCTGACCAACAAACTCATGTATAGGGCAGGCAAATGGCCAAACTGTGTGCATACACACACACACACACACACACACACACACACACACACACACACACACACACACACACACATATCACCAAGACAGCTAGGGCACCTCCATACCTACACACACCACATCTTCACAGCCCAATTAATAGCAAAGCCTCCTAACACACACACATGATGTCAAACAAATGGCTCAGCCTAGGTCTTTGGCAAACCCACACCACACCCTGTGCATATGATTATACCTGTGCCACATCCCTGTCATCCATAACATTGATGCAGGGATAGGCTACTATGCTTCTTATGCACAGGGTGAATGTACAAAGGTGCATCAATGTAATGCTGTGTAATATGTTTTCAGCAGGCAAGTTTAATGTTTACATGTCAGGATGTGTGGCTGTGTAGGCATGATGCAATATAGCTGGTATTACCACTGACTGATAGTGGTCTCCATAATGTATTCCATTCCTGTTGGAAGTAATAATGCATCATCAGGAGTTTGGTCTGCTGCTGTGTCCTGCAAGGGGTTTGGCACTGTGATGACACATTTTGACTGTGTCATATCCTGGGTACAGCTGCACACAGGCAATAGGTCTGTATAATAATTACTGCATTTGCCACATGGCTGATAGGTCTGAGGGGTGTATACATGACTGCATAGTGGCTGATGTCAGCAGCCCATCTACAGTGGACAATGTACAATGTACTGGGTAGCACACACCGCATGTTTTCGTATAACAGACACATGCAGAGGCTTTGGTCTTGATGCTATACATACCAATTACTGCACACATGGATGCACTGTATTTGACAGTGAACACATTTTAGCCTATTTAATTCCATCAAGACATAATAGGCAAAACATCACAGCAGTACATTATCAGTGTGCTACTTTAATGTCAACAATGATGATACTGGCAGGGTATATGTCCCCTTACCATATTTATGGCAATCCCAGCTTTGGTAAACATAGGTGTGCTGGTGTGTGTGGCACAGCCCTACACTTTAGAGGTTGTAGGGTGGTGTATAGCTGCACATCGTGTGATTGATGACTACCTAACCTGTTAACATACACTGTACAGTATTACAGCAGACTAAGCATCAGGATACACACAACAATAACCCCATTGAGGGTGGCTGTGTCCACAACATTAACAGCCAACTATATATACAAACTCCATTATCAATGTTCAGCTCTACAGTGGGAAAGAGGGCATGTACACATCTATCACCTGTTTTGATGGAAATAATTCCCATCACAGGAGTCCTTTGAAATGTCATCATATGCCAGTCAGTTCATGGACAGATGACCTCCTGTGACATGTATATTCAGTGAACTGAAGTAGATCTCTTCACATACACACACACGTACTTGGCAACACTGACAGTAGAACCCTAACTAGGTACGTATTGATAATAATGTTACTGGTGTAATTGCGCACAACACACAGCTGTAGGATGAGGTGTGTCCTGAGTCTCTTCTTAGATGAAGAACATCACCAGGCCTTGTACAGTATGGTAATGGGGGATGTACTGGGTGCTAATTGACAACATATAGTATGCCATACTGTCATAGACACATTGACAAACACATTACAGTCATAGACACATCTGACAGACCTGGGTTTACCAGTGCAAACTACTGTGTCAGTGAGTCCATTCTGTTACAGATACCTTGCACACAGCACAGGCATCATTGGCCTGTATAGTGTACTCAGTTACATGTATGGTTGATGGTGACAGTGGTCCTCATACAGTGGACCTTGGAACATGTGCTGGGGGTACCATGGTGTCACAACAGTATACCCAACACCCACACCACACATTGGGTATGTTGCTCACTGACACCCATGATAATACTCTGACATACCCACAATCACACATTGACATGACTGCAATACAAACCATTGTCTATCTCAACAGTCCTAATGCAGGGATAAGCATTTATTGCACATGCCACTGGGATAGTAGGGTGATTGTTTGTCATGGCTGTCTGAATGTCAACGAGATCACTATGCCTTATGGTGTATAGACAGTTGCACTGTATTTGGACAATGTGGCCTCAGAATGATGTATCCTACAAATATACACACTTGCTCACATATACACACTTGCCAGGACTCAGAGGGTAACCCATGGCTATCTAGCTATTTGTACAACAGTGTTGTGCTGGTACTGCAAGCTCCAGGTAGCCCATAGGTTGAAGAGTGTGACAAGGTTAAGGTGCAGTACAGCAGCAGCCATTTCTAACTATGGCAATGGGGGGGGTGCAGTGTGTGAGAAGGTTCTAGGGGTATTATCAATAGCAAGTTTACAAACACACAAACACTTATTATTAGCAATGGACAGTAACACATATGTTGGTACTGGGACCTATAGGTGCAGGTGTTCCTAGGTGTGTACCAGGATATTGTCCATGTATAGATGAGAAAAGTGGGGATGTGGGTACAGTGTTATCATGCCACCTGACATTTGTCAGCAGGCCATCTATCAACTGATGCCACATGCCTGATTCCTCAGGGTAACAGTTACATGCAGCATCCAATCATCTGGTTGTTTCTTGCAGAGGCCCAGTGAGGTGCACCAGCTGACCTGTAAGCAAACTATATTACATACCATGGCCAGTGTCTGGGTTGGAGACCTGTAACCAAACACGTTCTGGTGATTGTGCTAGTGTAGTTGGGGAATCCATGGCATGTGGTGTATACATGGTGTGGTTTCATACTTGTGGCATTCATAACACAGCTGGGCAGATATGTCAGACTCAGTCCAGCATAGATTGCATGTGAACAGCCCAGATGGATACCTGACATCTGCACATCTGTACAGAGGACAGGCAGACATCAGCTAGCCAACCAGTTATGCATTACGAGTACTGTTTTGACAAACAGACATCTGACACTGATAGGTCTGCCAGTACTACATGACAGCAGCTCTCAATGACATGTCCTAAACACATAGCAGTCTACAATTAATATCTACATATCAGATCAATATCTAGTAGCAAGTACTTGATAACACACAGCTCACACACTGATAACACAGTAGTCAGTAGTCAGACTCCAGCTTGGCATGCAAGGGTGTATGGTTCCAGTACTACAATCTGCAATCCACTCTTACTTGGGAAAGCACTGTCGACAGTGGTAATGTAATGCTGTGACTGAATATAGCCTGGGATACTCCCCATGTATGAAACACATGATGCAGGAAGAGATCGATGCCCTAGTCATATATATATATATATATATATATATATATATATATATATATATAGATTTCCCAGACAGTGTACTCACACCCCTTGCTACTGTACTGACAGCACATAGAAGCATGTTATGTACATTACATGAAATATACTTATTAATAATGTCATTACCCTGCTTTTTTGTCAGACTGGAATGTGATCAGTGCTTACCAAGGCTAAACTACACTTAACAGGTGTAACCATTGCTTAAATGTAAATTCTAAGCTGATTTGCTCACTGGTAAGTGAAGTTTACACAGTGGTAAACACCTATTAGTTTAACTGTACATTAGCAGCTCTTACCATCATGCAGACCCACGCAAACATGCTTAAAGCTGCTCAAAACTGCCTTAACCACTCTGTATCTAACAGCCCTTGTTCTGCATAGCAACAAAATAAATAGCCCTTGCATGTCTTGAACCCAGGACCCTGTACACTATAGTCAAAGCAGTTCATCACTACTCCATCACAGTTGTGATGATGGCTGGTACTTTTTCACATATCTCAGTCAATACACATACTGAATAGTATTGAACAACCGCTGTGACTTCTACAGTTCTGTAGTACTTGTAAGTGATATTACTGTTTAATCAAGTATGTTGTTATATCTGACTATATACATATGTGTTTCACCAGTGGAGTATTTTAGAATACTTGTATAGGACTGACCTTACTCAGTGACTGTTGTCAGTTACACTGGTAATAGGACCAAGATGAAAATATGGTTTTGCAAATGATAGCTCATCCTGTAGTGGATGAATACAGCCATAGTGATAAAGCTCATAGTAGACAAGAGCAATGTTAGGATGTGGTTAAGAATTAAACATCCTTTGCTTCAGTAATAACAACTAAAAATCTGTAAACAGTGAGACTGTTTTTTAAAGTATTAAGTAAGCATTGTGTGTGAGGGGAGCTGGTATATGTAGCAAAGGAAGAGATGGATGATCTGGAATGATAATTAATCACTCCATTGTGTGGTTTATGAAGTTCAAGCAAACTGTAGCAACAGACACAAGGTTGTTTATACCCATACAGCTGTGAAATCATGGGCACCAGGTTATGTGGGGTGTGCAACGTTAGCTCCAGCAATGATTAATGAACTGTGTAAGAGCCCCAACAATACATTTAAACATATAAAACCCATATTATCCTGTCTGCAGTGCAAATTGTATTCCTCATATTATGCTTATGCTATATTGATCAAGGAAAAAACAATTTATTTGCAAGTGGTGTTCCCTTCTTCATGTGACTGTGTAAGATACAGTAGCAGCCTGCAGGCAGTGCCATTTAAAAACATTTGGGTGGATGCACTTTGGTCCTATGAGCCTGTCTGTTCCTCCCACCCCCTGCATGACTATATAAAGGACAACATCAGAAGACAAAACCTGTGCTTCTAAATTTGTAAAAAAGTGGAGTTTGTGCAAGAGTTTTTTTTTCCCTGTCAGTTTAAAAGCTGAGCAAGCAAAACAGCTACATTTGTTCTACTACTTCTTGATGATTAGTGCCATTTATTTGCGTATCAACAGTCACTACAGATTCAGATGGTGCTTTATTGCAGGATTTGTGTAAGTGTTTACACTCTCGTCAAGGAATCAACAAACATTCACTACTATAACAAGTAACAACTTTTGGAATCTTCATATCTCTGGATCTTGATTAGCCCTCATAAGCAGCTTGGATAAACCTCACATCAGCTCTTCACACGTTTCATTTGGAATTCAGCACAAGCATGTAACTTTTTGTGCATTAAATCTGAACTCAGCTTACCTGTTTGGAGATAAAACCTCACATTAAACTGCTTTTGTAATGACAAAAAGGGAGGTTTAAGGTGAACTGTCTAATGTTTATCATTATATCATTGCTGTAGTAGCCTTAAGCATTATGGAATGTCCAGCCAAGGACTCAGCCTAAGGGATACTTCTATGGGTACTACTAGCCACTGGTATGCATGAGAAATGCAGAGAAAATCAGTGACTAGGGCACCAAATACTTCAGAATATTCTTGCTGACAAAGATTGTGCTTTTCCATAGGCGTTTGCAGATCAGAGGTTGACTATCTCTCCCATTGCGGATTAACTTTCACATATATAATAATAGCAACCCCATTTGTTAACTAAGTAAGCTCACTAGACATACAGTCCCTTTTTTAAGAGCTATGTCTGATTAAGTGACTTGTTCAAGATCACTCACTAGGCAATGAAAGATGAGGGGAATTAAACCATGTACCACAGGAAATACAGCTTGCAACTTTAACCTCTACACCAACTGCAAGGCAATTTTTGAAAAAAAAAATAAAAAGAACTTTTTTTTTTTGATATCTGATTTTAAAGCATTCCTCTCACTAGAAAACTTTATCTTAGAGATTCAGTTTTATTGGCTGGACTTCTCTGAGGGAATTTCTGTGTAAAATTATGGGTCTATATCAGTCCGTCAAAACAGCTGATGATCGAACACCAGATGTTCAAACTGTGAAGTTTGAACACTGATTATCACGAAGCTACAGAACACCACATTTTTTCCCAAGGAAAGAATTTGGTAGGCTGTTTCTGTGGCTTTGCGATTATCAGGACTGTGGTGGGAAGTTACGGGTCGGGTTCAGGTAAGTGTGCGATTGTATGGACATTAGGTTTAGGGCATGGGCTAGGTGAGTTAGGGTTAATGCGCGGGTGAGGAGGGTGGGTGATAGTGACAGACTTTAGGGTTAGGGTGGGATAGGTGAGTTAGGGTTAGGGCGTGGGTCAGGTGAGTGTGTGATAGTGATGGACCTTAGGGTTAGGGTTTGGGTTAAGGTATGTGGATAGATAGTAGTGTATGTACAGTTTAGTGTAGGGTTATATGTAGGATTTTAAGTGTTTGTGTGTGGATTGCTGATTTTTTTTGGTGTGCTTGTGTTGTTTGTGTGTTTCTTGGAACAGCGATTTTTTTTCCCTGGAAAAATTCGCTGTACTAAGACTTCAATGTTTTTGTACTTTGTGGTTAGAAGTTTGAACATATGGTGTTCGAACTTTAGCCGTTTCGGTGAACTGATATAGACCCTAAAATTATGTATTTCTTCAACAACTAACTATATTTTTCAGAACTTGTCTGCACGGCTTATACTTTGTTGAACAGGGTGATCTTTGTTCATGATATTTTTAGAATATAAAGCTTACTTTTCTGTCAGAAATAGAGACTGACCCTTCTCAGTTCTGCCGACTACTTATCAGACACTGTACTTGAAAGCCAGTCCTAAGTCCCTTTTGGCATTCCCTAATGCTTTTGTATACTTTAATATATTTTATGAGGAAACAGTGTACTGCATATGCATTAGTTTGTTGTGTGGGCCTTGGGTAAGTGTGTTTGGTGCTTATGACTGAAATGTTTTACCTCAGTAACTACATTTTCAGTTTGGAGGTTTGATTGATTCTTCCATCTGAAAGACTTTGTTAACAGCCATAGCATGGAGCTGGGTCCTGCTAAGACTTTCACTTCTTCCCCAAAATGCAAGAAGAAGAAAACTTGTATGGGCGGCTTTGGTCTTCAAGCCAGATTCCTTCTTCCCTCAGCCACTGATGGGTGACTGCTGTGGCCATCAGTTGTTTTTCAGACCACTCATCTACTTGTCTTGGTCTCGATTGTGTTGCTCCTTGAGATGCCACTAGGGGTTGGGAGTCCAGCACATCCTCTGTGGCTGTATAGTTACCTTTACAAGGGAAGAGTAAAACGATCCCTGGAAGCTTGAGGAAGGTACCGCAAGATGCTCCTTTGTTAACCTGCACTGAGGAGCCTGTGCCCCAGGTAGGGTCCATTCATCACACTGAGGAGCCTGTTACCTAGGTTGGGACCATCCACCCAGCCACTTTTTAGCAATACAGTGAGTGAGCAATGGTTATCCTCCTCTTCCTTATCAGACTCAGATTCCCAGTATGAGGGACAGTGATTGGACTGGGGCAGCATATTGCATATTGCCTCCCCCCACTATGGGGTGGAGATTAAGATTCTGGAAAGAGACTTCTCTCAGTTTCTCTTCCTGAAGAATGATTCTTTTCAAATGCTATTGCCAATATGAGGGATTTTTTTCAATGGGAAAAAGCAAATAGGTTTGAATCTTAACAATGATATTATGATGTATTACAGATGAATTTGCCTCAGCCTGTACCTGTTCTCCTTATTTTATCAGCCTTAGAGGATGCCATTTTGACAGCCTGCAAATTTCCTGACAGTCAGCCATCTGCTTCTAAAAAGTCTGATAAGTTGTGACTCAATGGGAGTAGTTTACTGTGCTCTATGTCAGGATTGCAATGCCTATGCAAAAGCTAAACTGAAACATAGCAGCAAACTTATATATTAGCAAATGTATATGTACTTAATAATGTGACCTTTAGAATGCCCTAGCTAGGCACATTAATGATTTGGCCATTTTTTTTGTTCTTTTCTTCACCCAAATTAATGATGATAGTGGGGGCCCTGGCAGATTAATCTTGAAATCGAAAGAGAAGAAAGATGTTGGTTTTGACTGCATCTTATTTAATGCCTATTCCGAGACCGTCCGGTCCATTAAATGCCGTCTCAAAAAAAGATGCAGCAAAAAAAGGTAGATTAAAACATGCCTTTGGTGACTCTGTTTATATTTTTTTTTTTTGTTTTTTTTTTTTTTTTTTTTTTTTTCTTTTCTAAAAAAAAGGTATTTAAAATTAATTTATCTTATTTTCTATGTTGATTTTTTTTGTTTTCTGTTATGTTTTTGTTTTGTAAGTGTTGGTGTCCTTTGGCACTTTTTTTTTTATTTTATTATAGCTTTTTAAAGTTCTGCTTTATGGCTTTTATATAATTTTCTTATTCTTAATTGGTTTTTAACTGATTTATCTTATTTTAAAGAATGTCTGATTTTTGTTAATTATTTGTTTGTTTAATTTATGCATTAAGGCTATATATTTATTGAAGCTTGCAGCATTTTGCTTTTGTCTGAGGAAATCATTGAATTTCCGGAAGCCAGCCAATGCACAAAAGTGTCTGTTTGTTCTGCCTGAAGCAACTAGTCCTGGTTTTCGTTTATTCAGTTTAGTGTGTTTACATCGTGCCTTTGTCTGTTTGTGAAGTTGTAAAGGGTGACCTGAAACAATAAGGGCAGATTCTGAAGTAATTTTCTTGTCAAAGTCAGCTGCTCTCAAACACTTTTTCAGCTGCTAACCTTACCCCTTCTGACTAACTGAGAAAGGTTTTGGATAAGTTTGGTAAAAAAGTATATTCTTCTCCCACACCGGCCATCAGAATTACAAACTGTGAGGTAAACATGTCTAAGATCTTGTTGGCTTTCTATCATAATTTAAGGGTTTTAATGACTGATCTTGCTTCATATACTAAACCTTCTATGTGTTCTGTAGTATCTGCAATGTTTCATGTAAACAAACATATTTTAAAATGGCAAACTGGCAATGGATCAGAACAATAAACTTCATTAAACCCTCACATTGAAATCTGCTTATGACGCTGGTGATGTTGACTCCATGGCTCCTGCCACTGGCTCTGTTTATTGCAGCTTTACTTGATAATGGTCTCAAAATTTTCAATAAGATGTTAAAATTAACATTTTAAATGCTCCTCTTGATAAAGAAATGTTATTTGGTCCTTCCTCTGTGGAAGTCCTTAAGGGTTTTGATGACTAATTCAAGAAATTACACAGATTTCTCAACTTTCCTTTTTCTCTTTCAAAATGCTGAAGAAGGACACACACAAGCAGAAAATAAAAAACAGTGCCAGGAAGGATCAAAGAAGAAAAGGGGACCCTCCCTGAACCAGTAACAATCAACAAAACCATACTGAGTATATGACCCTCCTGGATGTTCCTCCTCCCCACCCTACCAAACCCATAAATCTAGCCCTCTGTTTAAATCTTCATTATCCTTCAAGGCACCAGATCACTTCAAATAGTTGGGTGTTGAGAATCATTCTGGAAGATTTGACTGGAAGTGGGACTCCCTTTCTCAGCTTCAAGGGATTCTTCCAAATGCTCCCAATCAAATTGATTTGTTCTCTCCTGTCATGAAGTAGATGCTGTTTCAGTGGTAATAGAATGTTCTCCCCCTGATCAAATGGGCAAAGGACTTAATTCAAGAATTTTTCTAATACCAAAGAGAGATGGAAGTTGGAGATTTCCTGTAGACCTTTAATCTGCAAACCTGTACATCATAGTTCCAATATACAAAATACTTTCTGTACAGTCTCTGCTGTCCCTCATTCCTCCTTCCAGATTTTTGGTAACTTTGGATTGAAAAGATATTTACCATTGTATTCCAATCAACAATTTCAGATGCATGTTTGCATTTCTGTCTCTGTCTGGTTTATATTTTCATTTTGCTGTTTTGTCCTTTAGGTTTTCTACAGCACATAGACTCTTTATGAAGTATCTAATTCCTGTAATATCCCATTGCAGGTTGAAGAACACATAGTTTCCCTTATCTAGATGACTACTTGATTTTTTGCAGATTCTTTCAAAACCTGTCAAGAATCTCTGGCTTGGGTAATACAGTTATTTCTCAGCTTGGTATTTCAGGTGAACAGAGACACATTTTCTCATTCCTTTTCACAAGATAGTGTTTGTAGACTGTCTTCTGGATACAACACTTATGTTAGCTTTCCTTTCTCAGCATACAGTAGAAGGTTTCATAGAACAGTTTCTGGTATTTTCCAACTAGACTGTGGTACCTGTTAGAAAATATATCAAAATTCTAGGTTTGATAGCTTCAAATATCATTATTTATTTGGCCACACTCCGTATGAGAAAGATTCAATGGTTTGTCAAGTCAGTTTGGACTCAACACCAGCACCCCACCCTCTATCATTTCAAATTCCAATGGGTTTTGTAAATAGGGAGTTAGATTGGTGGGTAAATCAGGTGTCTCTCAACTCAGGTCTTCCCTTAAATGATGTAATACACAAACAAACAAGGAGACATCAGGTCCTATATCCCTTTGCAGACTAGTTATGGTATCTGGCAACTCCATTCAGTTTGTCCCTCCAGGCTACATGCATTCTGTCAAAGCAAAATATTCTGGCAGGAAAGCTAACGAGGACCAGGAAGACCCTCATGAGTGGTGTCTTTCAGGAATTGATCCATCTGTGGAGAACTCCTCAGTTAGATCTGTTTGCTTACAGTCAAAAACAGTCATCTAAATAACTTCTGTTCCAGGACTCCTTGTAGGCTAGCCTGGAAAACAAATTAATCATTGCTCCTATGGATCAAAATGTTTCTGTAAGCCTTTCTATCTTTTCCTCTAATATCCAGAGTTCTCCTCAAAATTCAGAAGGACTCTCCAAAGAAAATTGTGGTGATCCCCTTTTGGCTCAGACAACAGTAATTTTTTCTAATTTTGAAAATGACCAAGAGCAATTCTTAAAATTGACTTTCTCACACAGTACAGGTGGATTTTGATACACCCCATTGTTCAACATCTTCAGTTGACTGCCTGGATGATATACTTTTTAGTCACCTTTTTTTCTGAGCATGTGGAACAAATATTAAAGGGGGAATAGAAATCTGAAACTAGAAAATCTTATATGGGTAAGTGGAAAATATTTTCCAGTTAATGACAATTCAAGATCCAGGAAACTTTTAAGGCTCAGACTCCTGTGATTCTTCAGTATTTGTGAGAGTTATTAAAATATGGCCTTTGTTATTCATCTATCAAGATTTATCTCTTTGCCATTTCTGCTTGTCTACCCTTGTATGTCTCCACCTCTTCTACCTTGCATCTTGTGAGACAGGTTTTAAAATGTTCACTCACCTAATAGAGAGGTGGCTTCTGCTTGGGATCTTAATTTTGTTTTAAATCAAATGTACACTATTTCTTTTTGCTCCTGCTCACAAGGCTGGTTTGAAGTTCTTAAGTTAAAAAACAGTGCAACTGGTTATTGTTCTGCAGGAAAAGTATCTGAATTGCAAGCCATTATGGTGAGTCATCCCTAACTCATATTTTGCAAACACAGGCTAACTTAGAGAAATAATATTTCTTTTGTACCTATGGTCATTTCAGAGTTACACTAAGCTAGGCTGTTCATATTCCTGTTTTCTTTCCCGACCCTAAAAATAATGGATAAATAATTCTTCACACTCTGGCTATCCTTGGGCAACTTAAGTATAAAACTGACAGAACAAATTCCTTCAGGGCTTCTAGTCAATTGTTTGTCTCTTATGAGGGTAAGAAGAAATAGCAACCAGTGACTAAACAGGCACTGTCTAAATGGTAGTCCCGAGTTATTAGTTTTTGCTATCACATATCACTTCCAGGCATGGTCAGGGCGCAATCTACTGAAGCCTTGGCTAGTTATATGGCTTTTTAGAAAGGGGTGGACTCTAGAAACATAACAGAGGCAGCAATTTGGTCTTCAGTGCACACCTTTACCAAGCACTACAAATTAGACTGCTCAAGGTCTAGAGCAGTCTTTGCTAGAACTGCTCTTCAAGGGATCCTGAACAATGTTCCAGCTTCCTCATACCTTATTCAATAAGCTATGGCATCCATGTCATATAGCTTAAGACTAGTGCAGCAGCACTCATACATCTGAACATCTAAGCACAAGAAATCATGATGAAGCCAAAAATAATAGGGGACAAAGGCCCAAAATGAGGGACAAATTTTCAATATTGCTCTTACAAACTTTTTTTATGTAAATTTTTTTTATGCAAAATGTTCTGAAGGATATGAAGTCTGAAATTCAAATGTATGTTATTATTTAGTAACTTCAGTCCACAATGATGTGCCAGAAGACCATAGATTCTGTAAGGGACAGGACAAAAAATATAAGGCAAAAATCTGGACTTCTGTGAAAATCTGGACAGTTAAGAAGCAGCATTGAACTAATGATGACCATAGATGAGTTGTGTAAGTAAACTTACCATAACAGTAGATGTTTGAATATACCACTACTGCATTAGCTACTCCCACTTTCCCTCCATCCCATTATTTTTGCTATTTTTTTGCCAGGATATGGGATCTTTTACTTTAATATTCCTATCTGTCAACACTCTAGCATCCCATTCTTCTGAAGCCAAAAAATTCTGGTGTAATTGGTGCCACAGTCAATGATTTTCTTTGCAACCCTCATGCATACCAGTAACAAGGGAGTGTGGAAGGAGCCTTAAATGTTTGGAAAGCTGTCAAGCTGGGTTTGATCCTTGCCAAGACATCCCATATTCCTTAAGGATACTGAAACAGTTATCTATTTGAACAAGTCTTGTTTTGGCTGAGTTCTGTGCTTCCTTTGCCCATATCTTACTTTATGCCTTTATTTATTTAAATCTGTTAACTGGGTAGAACACTGATCAGAAAAGACTAATTTCAGTCTCAGCTCTCACTCAAGAAAGGCAAGTGAGAAGTTGATAGCTATTGAAATTAACATTGATAGGTGAACAAATACAAATCAAACGTCAGTAAAAACTGTTTGAAATTGTATTACAACTGTTTAGTGATTTGTAAACTGATTTAATTATATGCCATTGCAATGAATGGCACAGATATGCTTTCATCAGCTACGGCTGTGGAAGTTATTTCTTAGTGGTTGTACTTTGATGTTTCATAGTTGAATTTACTAGAAACATAATGGGATCATAGGTTAGTACGAGGGTAAGTGGCCTTGATGTCCATTTTAAGCCTAGCCAGCTGTCCCATTTGAGAATCAAATCTTGTACGATGTGTCTGTAAAGTAAGATACTTAACCATTATTTCAACCCCCAACTCAAATAATTATCTATCCAGGTAGGACTTGAATCCATAGTCTATAGCTCCAGAGGCTAATACCTTATCTATTAGGCCACCAGGCTTTTTCATGTTAACCAAACCTGTACTCTGAAATTAAAATACTCTGACTAGACATTTTATCCATTGTGCTCTGCTATCATGCTTTTTTTCATTATATTATGACCTTGTTTAATTTTACAGTGGATGCTGCAAAGCCTGTATGTGATAGTTTGAAAAAGCAACTAATCCATTAAACAGCTGAAGCTGTATTCAAGATGTGAAAATTCAAATGTAGCTGTGATAAGAGTCACTGGTGTCAGTGGAATGGTAAAAGATGTCATGCAGAATGAAATGGATTCCTGTGCCAATATTTGTAAATGCAGTCTATGCTGTTTAAGGTTAAACATGGGAATAAGATTAACATGTATATTTTCACCCTGACCACAGAAGTCCCACTGCATGCCATTCCGAGTAAAGAAGTTTGAAGTTATAATCTTGGATCTATAATAGCCTGGCTTATCTCACATTACTCATTCTTTTATTATATACATCAAGATTCTGGCACATTTAGTCTACCCCACTTCATAATGGTCCTGTGTCAGAATTTTGAGACCAGATTTTTCCCGCTGGGTGTTGTCACAGAATTAGTATTCACACTGTAGCAGTGAATAGCTCCAACCAACTGTCATTCTTAATAGTATTATGGATATATAGAATAAGATGGCAGATAAGGCAGTATGGCCATTATAGTCCACTCATTTTTGTGTCTGTTGGATAAATGTCACTTAACAGCTTATTTTTCCAGCCCTCATAAATACTGCCTTGCATGTCTGATAAATGTGAGTTACATTACCATTTCTGACTCTGGTGCCAGTCAGTAAAGTTGTTCAAATGTACATAACACTTTTTCTGATATATTTTCCTATGTCCCTAGAGCTGTGCTCCTTTAGTCCTACTTGTGTATTGGCGTACTGTTCTTTCACATTTAAGCAGGGGAAAAGATCTTGCCCTTTCAACTTGGCGACTTCTGAATCTTTTGCATGACCTTTTTGACCCTATTAACTTCTAAAGCATCATCAAAAATTTTGTAAACTGGCATCTCTGGATGGAATTATTTCTGAAGAGTTCATCTTCATTAAATGGCTTATAAAACTAAACACTGTGTAATCAGTATTAGCTCTAAAAAGAGTAAAATAAATACCTACTAATTAGGAGGTTATGTTATGAATTTATTGAATGCTGCAGAGGACACAGCTCAAAATGACATTTTTAATGCTAGAAACATACCATATGCATGCTGAAAGGGATGCACGTGTGCATACAGTCCAGCAAGGTGGCATATGTGGGAAGAAAGTAGGGCAAAAAATAAAGCATTAATTCCCAGATGAAGAGTCTGAAATCATCTGGGAGAATTAGGAACACAGAGGCCATGCAGTGGATTGAGGACTATCTTATATGTAGAGAATGAATGGATGAATACCATGGCCTCTTTTAAACTGAATGAAGGGGTTTGATGAGTGAGATTAGGAGACAACATGTAATAAAACATATTATGGTGTGTTAATGTGTAAAATAAGTGTTATTCTCATCAAGTTGTCATGCAGAGGAATGAACCGTTATAATATGAAGATTAACTTAGTGAGTAGAGAAGATGTGAGAAAGCAGAAAAGCATGAAGGAGAGGGTTTAGGTGAAGAGGTTATGCTTTTCTAACCTGCAATGTGTGCCAAGTAGACTGAATAAAAAATTCAATTTTTTTTGGTTTCTTTGAATGAGAATACCAGCAGTCTAGTGAAAAAAGCAGCAATATCCTAGCAAGGAAAACAGAAATTAAAAGCTACTGAAACATTGCAAAACAGTTGCTGGAAGACAGAACCTTCTAAATGAATAAATAAAAAATAAAATAAATAAATTGGGATTTAGAAAAACAAGCAAAAACATTTGCTACGAAAGGGTGGCCACCTGCATAAAAGATGCTAGAATAATTACATATTGTTTAATACTGAGACAAGATAAACAGCAAAACATTCCCTTTCATTTGCCTTTAACTTGCCTTGTAAAATTATCAAATAACTGAAATGAAGCTGCTGATAATAAAATGATGAAGTGCAAAAGGATTTATTCAATAACAAGAATGCCTGACAGCGTGGGCAGAAAATCCCATGGCAGGTTCTGATGTTAGCACAAACATGTTGCTGTTAGGGATTGATGGTACAAGCTACAAAGGTGCTTAAAATGGATTTAAAATGATAATATCATAAAACATTTAAACGTGTCAATATGCATTAATAATACATTGTGCACGACAGCAGAATATAACAAGCTGCAAAAATGAGAATTCGGATTTTCTGACGTATAGGATAAATGCAAATATAATTCAAAAGATTTCACATTCCTCAAAAATAAAAGAGCAGATTGAGGATTCAGTAATTCACAGCAGGCCAAAAAATTCATATGCCTGTGATTTATCTTCTTCTGTGTCATACATTGATGGCCTTGCATAGCTATTCCACTTTATTTCTTATTGTCATAGGAACAGGAATAATGTATTTTTCAAGGCAAGTGATAACATCTAAAAAAGACGTTAGGGAACATTAGGCCTTCCATGAGCATTAAGACTCGATGATGCTACAGTGTTGTTAGTATACTGTAATATTGACAATTCTAAAGATGCTACTTTTATTTTAAACTGTGGGAGCCTAGAATATACTTTTTTATTTTAACCTCAGGGTTAATATAATTTACAGAGCTGCTTTAATGTTTTAGAACCCGAGTCTCAGTATGTTAGAGGTTATATATAAGTAACTGGCCACAAGTTTTTGTTGCACCTTTTTTGCTTCTTTATTTATTTGTCAAGCAGGTAGGTGGAGTGCTTCAAAGATCATTTTAGGTGTTCATTGAACCAGAAGCCAAAGAATATATAGAAAGTTTTAATATGCTACACAGACTACATTCAGAAACAGAAGCTGATTACATTAGTGAAATAATTACTACAGTAATCAAAATCTGTTATACATACATTACTCATACAGGTACACAGCATTCATACAATCAGTCAAATTTATTTGCACAATTAGAATAGAATCAGTGGTATTAATTAGATGAACCAGAGAAGCAGCTGTGTATAAACAGAGATGTATAAAACCCAAGCTTATTTAGGTTCCTGGTTAAATGAAGATTCATATGTCAAGGCCAGCAGACTGAATAGGAAGTGCAAACAATATTATCTGTCCCAAACATTACATGCAAGAGATTGTACCCTCTGTAGCCACTGCTTCATATTTTCCAATGCCAATTCAACAGAGTGCTGAGGAAAGGAATCCCTCATTCAGTTTTGAATTATTAATGTTAGCATACTGGTTATCACACAGCGGGTCATTGACAACATGCACAGAGCTCTTAACTAAGTTATTTTTTTTTAAGTTTTCATTACACAAGGAGGTGGATTACTGCACAAACCCTGACTGTTAATTTCACCAATTACCATTTAACAGTGGGCTGTGCTACATTTATTTATTTTTATTTACTTATGTATTGCGTTTGTTTACTTATATAGACCAAATGGACAGAAAGCTAACCCTTTTCAGGGAGAAAAGCTTCAGAAAATTCCAATATTACATTAAGATCATAGTAAACAGAGGTATACAGGTACTAAACAATTTAAACAGAATATCATTAATTAGTAGCAGCATTTTTCTGTGGAGAAAAGCACTGGAAAAAAAACATTATATAAGGAACATAGTAAACTGAGGTTCACTAGTAATCAGCAGAGGTAGACAAGTAATCAGCAAACATACATTTAAACAGTATATTATTAATTAATAGCAGCATCATGTAAAGAGCTATAAAAGGGTTCCACGAACTTCTGCAAGTTCGAACCTCATATGGTCGAGACCATAAGTTAGAATTTGCAGAAGTTCAAGCATTTCAACAGAAATCTCCGTAAGGGGAGGTTTCCATTTTGTTCAATGTGGTGCAATCTCAGAGTTGGTATATTTAAGTAGCAGGGGGTGTGGGGGGAGTGCAGGGTGGCTTGCCCCCTGCTTACAACAGTTTGTTTTCTTTTCTTTTTTTTTGTTTTTTATCCATAGTTGAAATTTTTTAACTTCGAACAGGATGGTTTGAACATTCCGTGCTCGACGTCATTAAACTTCTACCATGTAATATAGACCCCTATAAAACATATGTGGACATGAACTTGATAGATGCTGATGGAAGGAGAGAAAAGGATGGAAATGGAAATTAATTTTAAGTTTTGAGAGGGAATATTTTAGAATAGGGAGAAGAAAGAAGAGGGATATGTGGAAGACAAGGAGATTTTGGAGCAATAACTAAGGGTACAGTGGTTGGAAAGAAAAGGAGAAAGTAGGGGTAGGACATTTATCATGTAGGGTTTGTGCATGTACAGAGGCAGGTATCTTTCAAGTATTCTCTTGTTTAATGTGTTTCTTGGAGTGAGAGGAAGGGAGTTCCTAGTAAAGATGAGTGCAATGAGTCACCAGCTGAGTTGTTAGCTTTTGTAACAGTGAATTACATAAGATGGGGAGATCTTTTTTTAAAAAAAACACTTTTATTGAATTACCACTTGTGACACAGGCAGACTTACACTTATATAAAAGCAATCACACCACATTAACAAGTTCACATTAACAAACATTATACACCACATATATTTTATATATCCTATAATCATTACATTACATAAATTATTCTGTTCCTGCCTTCTCTTAAACCTCATTCATCCTCCAAAACAGTTTTCTGCATGAATTGTTCTCAGAGTTTCCATTTATTTCTATATAATTCCTTCTCCTTTTCCCTAACTATCTATTCTCTTATCTCTATGACAATATTCAAGCATACTTGGTTTAGACTTTGTTTTCCACTTTCTGGTAACTGCTTTTTTGAAAACCACTAGAATTAAACTTAACAAGGCCCTAAGATGTCTAGACAATTCAGATCCTGTACCTCAACTCCAAAAATAATTACCTTAGCTGCACTCATTTGCTTGCCAAGTATTTCTGACAAACTACTCTTTAGGGAAATTTTAAAGTTTGCCATCTCATTACACTCCCAAAACATATGTTCCTAGTTAACTCTTTCTTCCCCATCACACTTCCAACATTTCCTATCTACGTGAGGAAACATTGTTTGGAGTTTGCTTGGGGTATAAAAGTATCTATGCAAATACTTCCAGGCAAAATTTTTAAATCTTCTAGACTTTGTTGCATATTTGTGAGCCATGCAGATATCATCCAATTGTTTTTTTTGTGAATTGCATATCTAATTTATCTTCCCAATCTTTTCTGACCTCTTCTAATTGATTCCTATAGTTATCATGCAATATTTTATATGCCCTGCTAATTATTCATTTTTAACAGCAGCTTCTGTTCTATATTCAGTTAAAAACTTGACCAGTGTAGGACTTTAATTTAGGATTCCTCTATCCCTTTCTCTTTGTTTATACTATGATATCATTCACTGATAGGAAAGGCAATCACTATCCTGTAATCCAAATGTGTTCTTGGCCTTTTCCCATTCCATTACTTTTCCTTCTCTAATTATTTCTTCCCAATACCTTGGTTCCTTTGTCAGCTTCCTACAGTAAATTCCAATGAGTTCATGTCTAGTCTCTGTACCTCTAATGGCAGTCATCCCTCCTGAAGATTGGGAGATCTTATATAATCAAACCATACCTCCTGGAATAAAGCCTAAACTTTTTTGCAGAACAGGCAACTTTCCATAATCCCAAATAGGGGACTTTGCCACCTATAGCTTCCTTACTTAAATATATTAACTCTGTTGTGTCACTGCTGTAGTGAAAATTGTACTTAGATCAACTATGATCTTGTAATTCCATTATTTTAATAGCATACATGGTCAAAGAAGCATCAGCTCATGGAAACACAGTCAGGGCATTACTGACTAACAAACAAGAAGTTGACATTTCATAGGGAAACCCATAGCACTGCAGTTTTTTTTTTGGAATTATGACACTCCTTTCTTGGGACTGGAAAATGTAGCTCATGTGAAGTCTTAATTGTTTACCTTTAATAAATGACAATGTTCATTAAAAAGAACTCTGTGACTGAACTCAGTAAAAGGGAAGACTATTATGGGACACATAAACAGCTTGCTTTCATAAAACACAAACAGTTTATGTTCTTAAAGACAGCAGTCTTATGTTATTGTACTGTAAAGACAGAAGTCTTATGTTATTGTACTGTTTTAATGTTGATTTTAAGGCCTATTGAGCAGATTGATAAAGCATATTTCATTCTGGGAATAAGGATGCTCCTAGCAGTTGCACTCCTTTCATTATAAAGAGTCTAGTAATCATGTGATTTATTTGAAACCTCAGTTGTCATTTACTTAGTAAGATGAATAATGGATAACAGAGAATTCAGACAGACACTTGTGTTTTATTATTATTTATTTATTTACATTTGTTTACCAAAATTGCCCAGCTGGGCAGTGGCTCTTTTCAGCAGAGGCCTGGTGAAAAAATCTCCAGTATTTAAGTACAAAAATATAATATTCAATATTCATGAGCAATGAAGAATTAAGTGAGATTTGATAATATACAACTTATGCAGGAGATTCAGTATGACACATAGATTAAACGTGAGCAGAAATTGTGAAGTAGTACTTTGGTTAATTACATAGGCAGAACATATCATAGCTGAATTAGGCGTGGTTGAGAAAGGACAAAGGTGCAATGATTAATATTATATATTTGGCTTAATTGACAGTATCTGCATAGGAAAGATATATTTATGGTAGTACTGAGGGAGAGAAGTTGATTATTCCAGTTGGGGATAGAGCAAAACCAGGACCAAGTATTTAACAGTTAGAGTAGATAGAGTTAAGTAGTACTGAGAGAGAAGGTAGATTAACCTAGCCAGTAATGGAGCAAGAGCAAAACCAAGTATCCATTAGACATAGGTTTAGCTTCTGTTTAAAGGATTAAGTGCAGTGTCCAGTCTTAGAGGAAGTGCAATGCTAGCTCACATTTTGGAGAGATGCCATGAGAAATGTTCAGTTGCTGGATTTGGTCACACTTAGTAGGTTCTATCATTCAAATGTAGCTTTCTATTTGGTATATACTGAAGAAGAAGAATGTTGGACAGGTCTGGGTATTTCTCAGGCCTGTGGATAAGAGTATATAGGTATATAGGATGCTCAGGTGGAAGTAAGATAAGCAGTGAGGGAGTTGTAACCTGAATATGTCTTCAATCTATGCTTATTCATGGGCAGATGCACCTTCAGGATCCTTAATGTTAATTGAATAATTTTCTAGTTTCTGAGAAGTAACAGATCCACATCTGGCTCTTGTTAAACGTCCATAAGGTGTAACTGTGATCCTCAGAAGGGAGAGTCTAAATGGTCACAAATGGCAGTACACATCAAGTCCAAGATAATGGCAACCCAGATTATTCACCTCACTTTCAGGTATTGTGATCTCAAGAATTAATATATGTAAGTAGCAGGAATTTGGAGGCTGCAGCCCCATATTGTTGGGGTTGCAGGCATTAATACCCTCATATGAAAGTACTTTAATAGCATAATGACAAGGTTAAGCCTTCTCTGTAGTCTTATGCAAGTTACACTTTCATTCTGTACATGTCAGCCCAGCAGTTATAGGTCTGACCCTTTTAAAGGGGTGTCATCAGTATTACACAGCTTATGTTTGTGGTAATGCCCGTTTTTCTGGTATGAAACCAAAGTCATAGACTGTTAAAGTGTTCTTGAAGAAAGATTTGTACCCATGAGGTTGTATTGTCAGATATGAGCAAGAGCAGAATGTCCACATAAATGGTAATAGAGTGGGTTGCCAACTGGCTCACAAACTGGTCACACACTATCAAAGTGGGTGACTCCACATCAACCAGCAGATCTGTCACCAGCGGGGTGCCACAAGGGTCAGTGCTGGCCACCCTACTGTTTGGTATATACTTCTCAGAAGTTCAGGCCAAAACTAAGGGGCTGTGGCTGACCAAGTATGCGGATGACTGCAAACTGGGCACAATTACAGAATCCCCATATGATGACAGTATACTTCAGGAGGGTATTATGCAGACCACTGACTGGTGTCTTATTCATGGTCTCAAACTGAATGCAAAGAAATGCATCACCATTCCCTTCTGTAAAAACAATGTCCCTTCACATCATTAAATTAACAACAATACCCTATGTACCTAAGAAGTGGTAAGAAATCTGGGATCACAAGTAGACTGTGACCTTAGCTTTGACCACCATGTGTCTACTGTAGTAAGGAAGGATTTCTACTTATCACACTTGAATAGTAAAGGCATCACCTCTGAGCAAAGAAAGTTATAACCATTTTGGCAAGTATTGTACAAAGTGCCTGCTGCAATTGGAGAGATCTCAGAGGTTTCTAACTAAGAAGATCAAAGGATTCCAGCATGTGCTTTACTCAGATCAACTAAAGTCTCTGTCACTATACTCTGTATCATATAGACTTCTTAGTGGAGACTTATGCCTGGCTTACAGAGCAATCTCCAGCCCAAACCTAATGAATTTGATGCACATCCATAAATCAAATGGGACTAGAGCTACACATTCCAGGCACCTAAATATAGCCTGTGATTTGAATAGGACATGCTAGAGGGACAGATTTGCATCCCAGTGACTGCTGCATCCTTGGAATAGGCTGCCAATTCATGTCAAGCAGAGCACCTCTATGACACTGTTCAAAAGTAACCTGGATGAGTGGATGTGGGCACCATAAATTTATACTGAGGATAGCACCCACAACCCTCCTGTACATGGGCAGTTATAATAAATTCAATCTTGGGTATTGACTAGAGTATCTATGGTATAACATTGGGATGAAACAGCAAGGCTTGAAATGACCTCTGGGTCGATAGCCTAATAACTTCCTATGATCCAATGATTGTATCATCCTAAACCACTGATATTTGTCTTTGATAACCTGTGTTGAGTACCACTATGTTTTCAAGCAGCTGACAGATTCCATTTTAACTATGAACTTCAGCCTTAGTGTTGCATACAGTCTACAGTACAGCTTTATAGTCTCACATTTGTGTCTCAGTGTTCTGGCTTATTTTGTCAGGTCACATATTAGGATCTTTGAGGCTTTCTATTCAGTCATATGACAACTGAAGTACATTGCATCAATCACAAATTAGGCAACCTCACATGAGGTGTACAAAACAAAGCAGCTAAAACTGATGGGTGGAGGCTCTCTGTGGATAAAAGTAATTCACCCTCTTGTTTGCTCAATTAAAACAGTCTGGTTTTGCAGGACTAGTGTGTGTTTGTATAAAATAAGTTTTATTTTTTACCACTATCAGACATCTGAGATGTTCACAGACAATGGGGCTATAATTGCTGTTATTGAGGTTGTCTATAGATGAACATGGCTAACTCTGGTTGTCATGATCAGGTTAGACAGTCATTAGTATGGCTTTGCATATAGCAAGTTGGAGTACTTTTACAGTGGCTATTTCTTCATCACAACCATACATTTGAGGTATATTCAATTATGTTGTTGTAACTGATTGGTACAAACATTGTTGGAGTCTAATGACAGCAATTTGAATGGTTGTTAAATTATAAAGGTGAATCCAAAAGAATATGGTCATTTATGCATGGTGTAAAAACAAATGTGTGTAGGGGACACAGTCTGAAAAACATCCAGTGTCCAAGGTGTAGTTAATCTGCTTCTGCTTGTGGAATTACAAAAAATATCCACTTAGCTAGATAAATATATTAAAGTTCTGTAAATACTGTTTTGTTCTGGGCACCATCATTGTGGAGTAGCCTATACACAATGAGAACTGTGGAAAGACTGAACAGAAATGCTGAATTTCTATTGTTTTTGTAAATCCCTCATATTTTGCAAAAATTAACTTTTAACTAAACCTGTTTATCTATCTATCTATCTATCTATCTATCTATCTATCTATCTATCTATCTATCTATCTATCTATCTATCTGTATTAGTTTACTGAGAAAGACCTTATTTGTAGATAGCTGTTTTAGCAGAGGCACAGGAAGAAATTATCTAAAAACTCAGGCAATACAAAATTACAAAAACAAATGAATACACATTTACAACGATATATGATGCACAGTAACCTAACCCTAATGCTGTCCTCAACCCCAGCCTTGCACAGTATTTTATAAAATACTCTTTCTCCTAACAATATCACTATTCAGTATGTCTGAGGGTATACTAAGGTTTTTTTTTCTTTAATGATTATCATTTACGTTTGTGATGTTTATAAATGTTGAAATTAATGAATATAATCATACCCTGGGATTCATGAAGCTTGGCGCAAGGACAGCGTTAGCCTTGCGCAGACCTGCAGCGTAGAGATGGTGCAGCAGCACCACATGCATATTAATGAAGGTGCGCTGCCGCAATGGCCACGTGCATAGGAAATGTGAGCGAGTGCAGGGGGTGTGTCCAAGCGCTGCACTGAGGCGTGAACATGTCGGCTGCATAAGCGCAACCTAAAATGCTGACTAGTACAGCCTGCCTCTAATAGTAATCACTCCTGTCAGTGTCCATGGATACTGAAATGTATGCAAAGCATACAAGACAGTTTTGCGAATATAAACATAAAAAGTAAACACAAACACACGTAGCTGAATATTCAGTCCCTGTCCCTCGAACAAATGACATTTAAAACCCCGTGCCTGTATTCCATTGTAGTGTCAATAGTTATACCAAGTGGAAGCGAAATGCATCATGTTAGAGCGCCACCAATTGTTAAGCCTAGCCCAATGGTTAGGGTTACCACCTGGTCCACATTGTGAGGGACAGTCCCCCTCTAGGCAGTTGTGTCCATACCAAAACCATTATAAATGTCAAATGTCCTGCGATTGTAGGACAGAATTATGTCCCATATTTTATGTAATAGTCCCATACAATACTTATTTCCATATGTAAAATACCTAAATGTTACAAGAAACAGAATAAGCAAGTAAATGAAACAGAATAAGCAACTAAACTGCTACAACAATAAGCTTACATTTAGGCATAAAACTAAAGTACTATCCTTTGTACTGACCATGGGTATGTGCTGGCCTGTAAAATCTGATGTGTGTCCTGAAAATGTCCCATCTTGGTCATATGAAAAGGTGGCAACCCTACCAATGGTCAGAGCATTCACCCAATATCTGCCCATTCGCGGTCCAAGTCATCCTTGTCAGGATGGCCCAAAGATGAATGGGTATTACCCAGGTCTACCTACCATGTCATGAAAGATACGTATTTGCGTGCACCTATGTGGATGAAGTACAGCATGTGGAAGATCAGAAATGTTAGGGTAGTCCTCACAAACCATATTGGTACCAGAGATATGTAGTGTATGCAATGTGTTCTGTTGACTGTGCCATGGGCCATCATCCAGAGAAGGGATGGATGGTGTCTGTGGAATATGGGGGTGGGGGGTGATGGGTAATGTAATAATTCACCAAGGTAAGACTGGGTTGGATGCACAACAGGTGAACTGGAGGTGTACGAGGGAGCAGTGGGTGAATCAGAAAGATAACCAAAGAACAAACATTCACATCTGCAATACAACCTGACAGACCATACTGTAGAACACAATCCCACAAGCATATGAACATTAAAATGTGCGATACACATGTACAAAAACGTTGTCAGCACATACCCACATAATGGTCTGGCCTGAACTGAGCCATCCAACCCCAACACACCTGGATACATAACTGAATACCCATCACCCCCTCCACAGCACACCACCCCCCTTCCTGAACGTCCACCAAAACCACCCATACTCGGGCTGCTAGCTTGGTGCAGCCATATCTGCACACAGTGACCTCTACTCATATCTAGTAGGCAGTCTCACCCTAGGCAGTCTCAGGATTGCAAACTATGTATCCCTTGCATGTATAACCCTTATTTTCATAAATCCAAAGGAATTGAGGTCATTGGTCCCCACAATTTTTGGATAACCCTCATGGGATAAGTATCTGATCTAAACATTAGACTTGGTGTCACGGCACGATGTCCAGTCCTGTAGACATCTGGACACAAGTTGTATGAGCAGTAGTTGTCCACAAGACTGCTCAGCCTCCAGCCGGTCCTGCAGAAGCTATGACCTGGGATTAAACACCTGACTGTGATGCACAGCTCCCCACGTGTATTATCGGGAATGTATACCTTAGACATTCGCATAGTGGCAGTTGGATATAGGGTGATTAATGCGCTTTAAAGCAGACATAAGAAGGATTAACACCTGTCCCACTTTGCGAGGGAAAGTCCCTTTTTGGGCAGTTGTCCCTGACCAAAAATAAAACAATGGAAAATGTCCTGTGATTGTAGGAAATAATTATGTCCCATATTTCATGTAACAGTTGTATAAAACAGTTATTTCTGTATGTAAAATACTTAAATGTTACAACAAAACAGAATAAGCAACTAAACTGCTACAAGAACAAGCTTTCATTTAGGCAAATAAGTAAAGTTCTAACCTTTGTACTGACCGTGGGTATGTGTTGGCCTGTAAAATCTGATGTGTGTCCTGAAAATGCCCCACTTTGGCCATTTGCAAAGGTGGCAACCCTAGACGTAAGCGAGTATGCAAGCATGTATGCAGGACAGTAAGTGGCGGTGATTCAACGGTATGGGAAATGTAAATAAGCATGTAGTGTATATGCATGTGTATGTACAGACCGATATATATACATATATATATATATATATATATATATATATATATATATATATATATATATATATATAATTTTATTTATTTATTTATTGACATTTGTTAACCGGGTTTGTCCAGCTGGGCTTGTGGCCCATTTTCAGTTGAGACCCGAGGAGAAAAGCCCCAGTAATACATTTTAAAACAAGTACAATTTTAAACAATATTAATATAATAGCAGTTATATCAAAACAATTCACATATGTTGGGATACATGCATAAAGTTAAAGTTGCATTAAAAAGAAGCTAAGTAACAATTTTACATTGATATAGTTCAATAGATCAACAGTGAACATTTTTAAATGCATAGTAGACACATTGGAGAGAGAGGTGTAATGAGGTGCTAAGTATGGTCCTTTTGAGGGTACATAAAGGGAAGGAAGACTAGGTAGGGTCATGGCAAGGCCAGGTTCTGGAATTGAGAAAATAAGCTTTTAGTTCATTTTTTAAAGTGTGAGGTGTGGAAGATTGAACGTAAGTCAAGGGGAAGTTTGTTCCAAGCATGGGCAAGGGAATGTTTGTAGAGTAGTTTTCCTACTGACCTTTTTGGGTGGTAAATATCAAGTAATTGTTGGTTAGAAGTATGGAGGGTCTGGGATGGGATGTAGATGGAGACTAAGTAAGATAGAGATGGACAGAAGGAGGGTTTATAAAGAATAGAGTGTAGCATATGAAACTGATAAGATAGCAGAAACTGGGGAAGTTCAAGCCATTGAAGAGAGTTTAAAGAAATGCAGTGGTATGAGTTGTATGGGAAGTTAGTAATGAATCTGGCTATTTTATGGTAAGTCTGTTGCAGTTTGTTTAGAGTGGAGGCCTGGATATTGATAAGAACTGGGGCGGGTAAGTCTAGATTCAGGGGTTAGGAATTTTTTGTTCCGATATAGCAGACCTAGTTTCTGGTTTGTGTTTTTTATACATTGGAGTATGTGTAGGTTGAACTTGAGTTCATCATCGATAATGACCCCTAGGAGTTTTGTGTGGGTGTCAGGTTGGATATTTGTATTGTTAGAAGATGTAATAAAAAAGGAGGTTTTGTGATGAGAAAGAGAACGGGGAAGGAAAAGTAGGAATTTGGTCTTTTTGGGATTTAGGATCAATAGGTTGTGAGAGAGCCATTGTTCAGTGCATAGTAGGGCCTGTTGGGTCAGGGAGTGTAGTTCAGGAATGTTATTTGAGATGGATATAAGTGTGGAGTCATCAGCATACTGAATAAGGGAGGATTCTTTGCATGAGGTGTAAAGATCATTGGTGAAGATGTTAAACAAAAGGGGTCCCAAGATGGAGCCTTGGGGAACACCAGTGGAGATGGGAAGGAAAAGTGAGGAGGATGAGAGCCATTTGACAGATTGTTCCCTGCCAGATAGGTAACTATTAAACCAGGCAAGTGCGGAGGGGGATAGGTGGAGATTTGCGAGTTTGGATAGTAGTAGATGATGACAGACAGTATTGAAGGCTTTGGAGAGATCTAGGAAGAGACAGGAAATTAGTTTATTGTTGTCTAGGGCCTCTGCAATGATATGAGTGAAGGAGAGGAGGGCAGTGGTGGTGCTGTGGTGAGGATGAAATCCATGTTGGGCAGGGGTAAGTAAGTGGTGTGTGAGGAGGTGAAATGAGAAACTGTGAGTGAATACATTTTTCTAATATCTTGGAGAGGGGGGACAGAATAGCAATGGGTCGGTAGTTTGAGGGGTCAGTGGAGTTTCCACCTTTAAGAAGAGGAATAGTGAAGAAAGATTTCCAAAGGGTGGGGACAGTTGATTCCAGAATAGATTGATTAGTTAGTATAGATACAGGATAGGCAATTGAGTTAGGAGCAAGTTTGAGGAATGTAGGAGATAGATTGTCAGTGGAAGGAGAGCAAGGTTTTAGCTTGAGTAGTAGTGATTTGATGTAAGTAATGGGAACTGGCTCAAAAGAAAACAAAGTTGTGTTAGTGGGACTTGGAGAGGTGGGTGTCAAAGTAGAGTTTGGCTTAGAGGTTACCAGATTTTGGATGGAAGAGATAAAGTGTTTATTCAGGAGGGTAGCTGTTTCCTGAGAGGAAGAGTTAGGGTATGGGGAGGGATTAGAGGGCTTTCCAGGATAGAGGATGTTGTTGAGAGTTGACCAACATTTTCGAGGATTGAATTTGTTGTTAAGCTGAGCAGAGCTATAGTATAACTTTTTGTCATTAGTTGTATGTTTTTTGCAAGGTTCCTCAGTTGCCAGTATTTTTGAAGAAAAGGTGGTTGTTTAATTTTAGTCCAGGTTTTCCAAGCATGATCTCTTTGTTTCATAAAGGACCTAGTCTCTTTGGAGAGCCAGGGAGCATGGTTTGATTTTACTCTGATCTTCCTAGAGGGAGCTAAGGAGTTTAGAGTATTCATGAAGATGCTATTGAAAGTGCTTACAGCATTGTTTAGGGGGAGGTGTTTTAGAATGGACCAATCTATGTTGTGGAGAATGGAGTTAAATTGGGATGAACTGAAAGTCGATAGTTTTTGACAGTCTTTGATAAGGTGGGGTTTAGGAATATGGGAGTAGTGTCTTAAGATGGTGGTAGGGAGATGATCACTGAGGGAGTCAGTTAAGGTGGTGGGATTGCGGTATTGGAGGGGGAATTGGTAAGGATCCAGTCTATGATGGAGCTGGAAGTGGAATTTTTATGGAAGCGAGTGGGAGATGTTATAAGTTGGTGGAAGCCATGTAGGTGGATACTGAGTTTGGGGGAGTCAATGAGTTTGGACCAATCAATGTTGACATCACTAAGGATAAGTGTCTCATATAGTATGTTGTGGGAGAACCAGGATGGGATGTTTTCAAGAATGGGCAGATTGTTACCAGGAGGAAGGTAGATAGAGGCAATTGCAAGTTTTTTGTGAGGATTCAGATGGCAGTTATGGATGATGATTTCAGCTGGGAGGAAGTCAGGAATTGGGAAAGGGTATGGTGATAGGTTAACAATGTTTGAGTAGAGGATGGCCACGCCACCACCTTTTTTTACAGGTCTATCAGATCGGAAGATATTATAACCTGGTGGAAGTATTTCACTATTTGAGATGTGTGGCTAGAGCCAGGTTTCAGATTGGGAGAGGATATGAGAGGTATTGAGAGCTATCCATGAGTGCAGCTCAGTAACTTTATTTGCTAGACTCTGAATATTCAATGAGTAAATAGAATTTGGATGGAGATGATTGATGTGACTGAGGTTGATGACTGTTAGAGGAGTAAGATGGGGGCAGTGTAGAGGTAGTTCTGGGGAAAGAAGAGGGGCCAGGGTTGGGATGGATATCTCCAGAACAAAGTAGGTTTTTAGTGAGGAGAGAGTGTGTAGTAGATGCTAGATGGAATTTGTATAGTTTTGACTTAGCTTTGTGGGAAGGTTTAAAAACCTGTATTATGGATAGTTTATATAGACTTGAGATAGAGGTAGTAAAGAGATTAGGGGAGATAGTAAAAGATGAAGTAATTGGATATATGTTGTATGCGTGAGAAGTTGGTGAACATAGGAGTGGGTCAGAGAGATTGGAGTGGTAAGAGGTGGAGATAGAATAAGGAGTGTAGAAGACATTAGAAAATAATACATCTTGGAATAAAATATGGTCAGATAGAGTAGGTAGAGAGACAGTGGTATTGATGAAGTGGTGTTGACAAGATTGACAGATTAGTAAGGTGGTTGTGGCAATAGGCAGGAAGTGGAATTGTAGTGGCTAGTGGGACAGGAAGGGGAGGTATAGTTAGGTATAAAGGTAATTGTAATGGGGTGGGTGGGAATGAGGGTAGGGTAGGGGAGTGAACGGAGCAGGCCTAGCACCCTGGTCAAGATGAAGTCATAGAAACAATCAGAAAAGATAGTGAGAAACTAGCTTGAGAGACAATGATATAAAGTTTCTAAAGGTATAGTCACCAGAAATAAAATAAAAACAAATAAAATATGAGCAGAAGTAAGCTTACAAAAGGACACTGGCCTCAAGCTGCACAAGTAGATTTACTTGAAGCAAACCCAGTGCTGTATGGTTAAAATAAGCTACAATAGAGAGGGGCTTTGCAGGGTGAGAGAGAGGTATTACTAGCAACTAAAAGCAGGGCAAAACATAAAAAAAATTAATATGTAAGAGTCTGAAGACAGTAAAATAGGGCAGGTGCACTAGGAAAGGCAATTATGAGTGAGGCTAGAAATGAATTCAGGGAACGGTAAAGTGCAGAACAGGAGAATATACACAGAAACAATATGACAATAGTGGGTAACCAAAGAGAAAGGACAGGAGCTGCTGGCATCTGCTTTTCGTGGTGACTAGCAACAAAACACTGTATATTCTTGTTGTGTTTATAAATTCTAGCATTCATTAAAAGATTAGCTTATGGAGTAGTTATTTATTGGGACACATACTTCAGTGGTATTATTTTAAGCTTATAATGGTGGCTTCCAGACAGATAGTTAGAGTTGCAGGGTATCAGTTAAGGTCCTCAAACCTGTGTTGCCTGTACTGTGGCCAGGAGAAAACCACAGGGAAAAATCCACTAGGGCTATAAAAACAGAGAGGAGGGACATTAGTTATGAGGATGTAATTCAGGAAAAGAGTGAGAGACAAAAATACCATGGGCAGAGAGAAAAAAAATAATACAGGTAGGCAGAGACAGTATACTTAGCATTAATTTCCATTGTATGAGTGTCTTACACACATAGCTAGCTAAGAACACAGTGGTGTTTACACCTATGCATAAAGTAATGCAGAACAACAGTAGTTAACAACAGCACAGTGTAGACATACACAAGGCAATAATTCACAAAGGAGGAAAACAGAAATCCAGGATACTGAGGACAACAACTGGTACACTTTCAGGCAATAGTTCTTCCTTTTACTTTAGTGCTACACCAAGAAATTACAGTGAAAATACTACAGATACATCTAAATGTGAAGTTAAGGTGCTTGTTGCTCCTTGCAACAAGAAACTTAGTTGGTAAATATTCACATTTATAGTTTTGTTTCATTAAAAAACATGAAATAATATGAGCACAATTAAAACGCTAAGCTACCCATGATCATAAGGTGCTGGAGCTCCTTGCAACAGGGAAAATAGACTTTAAATATTCACAAAACTAGAGTTGCAAGAAAAACTATACCAAAACTGCATATGCAAGCAATATTCATTTCAATATAATCACAAAATACTATATGACCTAAAGCAGATAAAGTGACAGAATAATCAACAAATATTGTAAGATTTAAAGCAGTTGAGGCAACAGAAAAGACATCACAAAACAGTTAATGTCAAAGAATCAAAAGTTTACCTTACACAGAGCAGCAGATGCTCAGCAGCATGAAGGGGAAAGAAGGTTTCAAAATGGCTCCTGCTGTTGTGAGGCACCTATGGAGACTAGGAAGAGGAAGTGAGGTGAGGGGGAGGGGTAATGACTAATACTGGGCTGGGCTAGCACCCTGGTCAAGATGAAGTCATAGAAACAATCAGAAAAGATAGTGAAAAGCTACCTTGAGAGACAAGGATATAAAGTTTCTAAAGGTATAGTCACCAGAAATAAAATAAAAACAAATAAAATATGAGCAGAAGTAAGCTTACAAAAGGACACTGGCCTCAAGCTACACAAGCAGATTTACTTGAAGGAAACCCGGTGCTGTATGATTAATATAAGCTACAATAGAGAGGGGCTTTGCAGGGGGAGAGAGAGGTATTACTAGCAGCTAAAAGCAGGGCAAAAC
>NC_056746.1:660897213-660956754 GCF_019279795.1 Protopterus annectens
CCACACCATCCAGTGCCCCCATCCTGGTCTACCTACACCAAATAAATACTGGAAAAGTGCCCCTACTAAAGCGGTGCCCTAGGCGGCCACCTAGTTGACCTATGCCTAAGGCCGGCTATGACTGTAGTCATGTAGTCCGATGTAATAGGCATCACAAGGTGGGAGCAGATTGTATGAGGAACACACAAATAATATGATTGATTCACTGGCCAGGCCACTGATTCCGTACAGCCGAATGCCATGCCGTCGCCTAATGGGCAGCCATTCCCGATACTGTAGTCATGTAGTCCGATGTAATAGGCATCACAAGGTAATATTGTGGTCCTCGCTTCCACCCAGGGATGTGAGTGACAGATGTAAGCACCAATGTCGGTGCATTTGCAAGTGCGAGAGCGTGCGAGTGTAAGCGTGTTTGGCTACCAGTATGCGAGTATTGCACTGGTAAAGCAATGTAGAGGTTAACCGAGTGTAAGAAGCTTTAACCAGAGGTCAGCAGTGCTTAACACCATGCAAACCCACGCACACCCACTCCCAACTGCTTTAATGTGCCTTACTCCCTCCGTATCCAATGGGCTTGTTCTGCCCTGCAACCAAATAAACCTCCTTTGCAAGGGTCGGAACCAGGACTCTGTTCACACAGCTAATGTGTATTACCAATACGCCATGGCAGATATACAGACAACGGACAGTACCACAAACATATCATACAGTGTAGTCATTCAACAGTATAGGAATGTATCCCATCATGTAGATGTATATGTGAGTGTTTATGTCCAGCATATAGGTACATACATATATTGAGATATATCAGGAACATACCATGTGGTTAAACTTGGTTAAACAAGGTTAAACTTTTTCTGGCTCCGCCAAGTCTGCTCTTCAATTTTTCCCTTAGAACTGTTCTACTTGCAATCTAAACAGCCTATACTCTATCTGAAAAGTTCAGCACTTGCTCCTAAAGCATTTTTTACACAGGTAAAGCACTCTTAAACAAAGAAAGTACTTCATTCACCTAAATTCTGTTGAGTACCCATTTCCCTATAGGTCCTTTCTGACTCAGTTACACAGCAATCTTTTTCACTATTTCTAGCATGTCGAAGGGTCAGTTGCTGGCGTCCTCTCCTGTTCAGCTGGTGAATCTGGGAATCTTGAGGCAATGTTACAATTGCCTCATGTACACAGACAACCCTCTCCTCCTCCCAACAAATACAAATATATGTGAGAGATGCAACTATATAGCCAAACTGGAGGCTGAGCTCTCTCTATTCAGTACTGGCAAGACCAGTCAGGAGGAGAAGGTAACCTCGCACACCACAAACCCAGTCTCACATAGAACTATCACAACTGCAAACCAAACACATAAACACACAAAAACATACTGAGGCACTGATTAAAATCTACCAAAACAACAGAGGCCTCCAAAGCAGACACCCAAGCAACCACCACCTCAAGACATAGCACATGCAACACATAGTTCACAAAATCAGTGTGCTAAACAGTCACAGCCCTTAAGGCCAAACAACATGCCAGACACACTTGTAATAGGTGACTCCATAGTCAGGCACACTGATGTCCCGCTCACCAGACTGAACAAGGAAAAGGTCACAGTAAGCTGCCTGTCGGGAGCTAGAATCCCATAACACAAGCACTCAGGTCACTCCACAGCAAGTACAAATATGACTCAGTCATTGTACATGCCGTGTGAACGACCTGAGGCACCTCCCTGGACTACATGAAAAGAGACATAGAGGAGCTCTGATTATGTAGCCCAGGCCGGTATGACCCTGACCCTGAGCAGCATCTTGCCCTCACCAAGAATGATGCCACAGTACAAAGACAAAATGATCAGTTTTAACAATTGGCTTAATTACTGGTGTCATTCAAAGGGATCCAATGTCTGTCTGCTTGGGATGACATGCTTGACAAGCCACGCTGCTTCGCAAGGGATGGCTTGCACCTGTCACCCCTGGGCTTCCGGATATTGGCCAAGGCTCTTGCCACCCCATAGTGCCTTTTAGGCAAGGCTCAAATAACAAACCTACCTCCTAGAAAACACAAGTGGAAAAAACTAAGGGTAATGCTGCTCAATGCCAGAAGTCTAAACCTCAAGATGCACGCTGAAGCCCTCCTCAGTATGGAGAACATCAATGTCTGTGCAGTGACTGAAACCTGGTTCAAGGCTCCTGAGACCACCCCAGCACTATCAGGTTTTACCTCATATCATGCTTTCCGGCCCCAAAACTTGGACCGAACCACAAAAGGAGGGGGAGTATCCATTTTCATCAAAGATACCCACACCTCCAGGTTAGTGGCAACGCATGAAGCATCGGAGACTATCCAGATGCAACTAACCATAGGCAAAACTGCCTTACAGTTTGTAGCATGCTACAGACCACCCTCTCAAACTCAGGAACCCCACACAGCCTTCCTGAAGACACTGGAGAGTATGAATGACTCTCCAAATACCATCATTTTGGGAGACTTCAACTACCCAAACATAGACTGGGAACATTACTCAAGCCCCAACACCCTAGCCCAAAGGTTCCTAGAATTCATAAACTCAAATGCAATGGAACAACTAGTCACCATTCCCACAAGAGGAGACAGTATACTAGACCTGATCATCACAAACATGGGGACAAAATGCTCCACACCAGAAGTATATCCCTCTTTGGTAAGATCAGACCATAAATTAATCTCACTGGAAATCCACATGTCCCCCCCACCCTCTGCCCCCAACACCGCAGTGAAGAACTTCTCAAAGCCAACTTCACACTTAAGACTGAAGTGGTATCCTTCAAGGCCCCTGGGCCAGTAGAAACCACAACCCACACTGCTGAATCCTTTGCAAATGCCTTCTATGGGCACCTTCAAGAATGCATGGATCATGCAATCCCAAATAAAACCAAGACCCATTCCCCCAAAGGCAGGCACCTGGTCTGGTGGACCCCAGCCATAAACAAACTTTACAACAGGAGGAGGAAGCTACTACATGACAGAGCAAAATCCCTAAAAGGGAAGGCATCTCTGATCAGTACTAGCAAAAACTACGATCACTCATAAAATCATCCAAGGCCAACTTTGAGAGAAAAATGTAAAAGACACAAAAGACAATCACAAGGCCTTCTTTAGCTATGTTAGAAACCTGGGTGGAAACTCCCAGATATGCTCAGAGTTAGTCCAAAATGACACAAAATACACTGAACCCACTGACATTGCCAACATTCTGGCAGACAGGTTCAGTGCAAATTTCTCCACCCTCCCCCAAAAGGAGAAATAACTATCCCAGCAGAGTGTAGCCTCCCTAACATCTCAAATGCCCAGGTGAGAGCCGCCTCTCTAAAGCTAAAAACACAGCATCAATGGGACTGGATGGTGTCCCGGCTGTGTGCTACATGAACTCAAGAGGAACTAAACCCACACATAAGGCTGCTGTTTAATCTTAGCTATACTACAGGATCATTACCCACACTCCAAAGAGTGGCGTGGCAACAGTGGTCCCACTTCACAAAGGCGGTGCTTCTACGGACCCTGGAAATTACCCCATAAGCTTGATGAGCCTGGTCTGCAAAGCTATGGAGAGGATCATTATGGAACTCATAAACAAAGACATTGGGGACCTACAAACATTGGATCCTACCCAGTTTGGCTTTGTCAAGGGCAGATCCTGCCTTTTGAACTTGGTCGACTTTTTTGAAACAGTCACTAAGGCCATTGATTAGGGTAAGACAGTTCACACAGCCTACCTTGACCTTGCAAAAGCCTTTGACACAATACCCCACTCGGGCATCATAGACAAACTCACCAGCTTAAATGTAAACCCATATGTCACAAGATGGGTTGCAAACTGGCTCAAGGACAGAACCCACAGGGTCAGAGTTGCTGAAGCTATGTCAGACTCTAAGCCAGTCACAAGCAGTGTCCCACAGGGCTCAGTCCTGGAACCCCTCTTGTTCGGCATTTATTTTTCTGAGGTACAGGCAAACATAGGAGGATTGTGGCTGACAAAGTTCGCAGATGACTGCAAACTGGGCGCCATAATTGATACTCCAGCGGACACAAACATCCTTCAGAGAGCCCTCATAGAAACAGATAATTGGTGCCAGAGCCATGGCCTTAAGCTGAATGCCAAAAAATGTGTAGTCATACCCTTTGGGAAAAACAAGGTACCGGCAAATTACCACATAGGTGGTAATCCATTAAGTACGGAAGAGGTAATCAGGGACCTAGGGACCCAGGTTGACAATAACCTCTCATTTGACACTCACATTGCCAAAGTGGTTAGGAAGACCTTCTATATTGCCCACCTTATCATGAAGGGTTTCACATCTAGATCAAGAGAGGTCATTGTGCTCCTGTACTCCTCTCTTATCAGGCCAATGATTGAGTACAATGCCCCATTTGGGATGTATCTCACCCGACTCTTGCAGCAGTTGGAAAGACCCCAAACATTCCTCACCAAAAGGATAAAGGGTCTTAAACATATGTCATATGCTGCCCGACTGAAAAAACTCCAGCTCTATTCAGTCACATACCACCTACTCAGAGGTGATCTGTGCCTGACGTACAAGGCCATGTCCAATCCGGAATTAATGGACATGCTACACCTCAGAAAATCCAAATCCATCAGAGCCACGAGAACAAGAGACTTAAACCTCAACACAGAAATAAATAGGACGTGCTGGAGGGACAGATTCATAACCCAGAGGCTGCCTACACTCTGGAACAGAATCCCAGTCCATGTTAGGCAGAGCCCCTCACTGACTCTATTCAAGAGAAATCTCGACGAGTGGATGGGAGATCGTAGGTTTACCCTGGGGGTCATCTCTTTGTCACTACTAGACAGAGGCACAGTAAACTAAACCCTAAAAGGGCTTAGTATACTCATCCTAAGGGGTGGTGAAAGCCACACACACTCTGGCTAGGCTTATAAATGCCCTAGGGCAGATAGCCTAGTACAAACCTCTGAACCTATGAACCTAAGCATTACAAATGAATAAAACAGGAAAAACCAGTGATGCCTGTATTATGTAGTGGTGCTGCTCTATGTGATCCCAAGCCTCCCTCAGACAGACATGTGTCAGTCATACACACAAATAGTTGTACATTGGCCGTATACATCACTCTGTGCATGTAATGTACATTAACACAACAGTACCTGTCCAATCATTATGTGTGAACAGTACTCTTGCAAGGTGCTGTGTGCAACATCATCATCATGATAAAGGTAAATGGGGTAACCATAGAGGGACCGGTAGTGCTGTGTGTACAATGGGGTCATCCTCGTCACATGTACCTGGACCATGTAGGAGTGATGTGCATACCAGGATCGTGCGCCTGAGGGACAGGGATGAGGATAACAGGAGTATGTTGTGATTCATAGTACAAGGGTTTCATGTATCCAGTGGGTACGTGTGTGTAATGGACAGCTATGTATAGGGCAGATGTTGTCCTAGGAGCCAATTGGCCTTATGTTTCCATAGGTGAGGGTCAGATATAGGGGAAGGAGTGTAGGTATGGCTGTGGAGGATAGGTAGGATCACAGAAAAGACAGCATACAGGGTTGGTATATGATACATGTGGGGGGATACACCCCGGACGGTGATGGGTGTTCGGCATTTACAAGCCGATGGGAACAGTGGGATGGAGGTCCCCAGCCATGGGCAACTGCCACTGCACCTAAACAGCTGCAAAGGAGGCAGTGCTGGGGGCTGTCCAGGAGGGGCAGCATCACCCTGTAAATGTGACACTCTGCCCTTGAGCTGGCGTATCTGGCTTTGAAACCCCTTAGTGAGCCACCAACGCAACACGTCCAGGACCACACAACAGCAGACATGTACCTGTCTAGTCCCGCTCCCAGGGGGGTACATGCTCCATCCTCAGGGGTGGTACCACCAGAAGGTGGTGCAGAGCCAACAGAGGTTGATGTCTAAGGCCAGGCCCAAGATGTGCTAGTGCCCGGTGCCATGCTCAGCTGAAGTGGGACAGGAGGTTATGCCATGACCTCCCAACCCATTCAGCCTATGGTGTTGCAGTTTAACCCCACATATGGCTTAGTGATAGGCAACAGCATACAGGATTACCTACGACAGTATGCATAGATATCACCAGCAACCCAACACAACAGATGGTATACATTTGCAGTGGGAGCACAACACATGTATATATATATTGCATGCCATCTGTACAATGTGTAGTAGACGTGTGACCGCAGCTATGAACAGTTGCCCATTAATGACTTGTCACTGGGAACCCCAGACAGTGTCTGTCATACCACTGTCTCATGTGACACATGTCCAGTCAGGGATGTGATGGCAGTAACACATCCCTATCATCATGTACTGTCTGCAATCCTCACACCATGCTTCTGCTGTGCACAGATGTGTGTTCAGTGTGTAACACAGGAAACAAATGGTTGCACACACTGACCAGTTCACAGATGGCCCTACAGATGGGGGTCCCTCAAGAACAGAGTACTGTCATGTCTGTATTATAACATGCAGAATAGCCATTGCCACACACATGTTAAACAGGCAGTAGTCTCAATGCAGCATTGCTACTCTTACATGCTGTAGTCATGTGTGGCACATCACCCTCCTGTCATTAGGCTATTTCCAACTGTGGAAAATGATTGAGGTACATTCAGATATCATCTGTGATGCCGTGTCAGAACACCACATCCAGGTACCACTCACAGTGACTGTCATGGCCAAATAACAACATGTTTTCCCTAGATAATGTACTGTGTTTATCATGCAGATGGCTATGGGAACACCATCACAGCTGTACCACATGCAATCAGCTAGAGGAGGACTGCAATAGGTGCAGAGGCCATCACCTGACCATATCCATCACTTACAATACACATGCTGCTGCTGTGCAGGTGTACTCCTTCACATCCACCAGAGAGTGTGTGGGTGGGACAGGCAAAGTACACCAGGGAAGGGCTTGGAGACTTAACCATAAGCATCATCTGCCACACACCAAACAGTACAGGAGTCAAACCCCTGACTGACTACTCATTACTATTACATGTGCATGACGTTACTACATGTGCCACAAAGGCAACATGTTGCTGTGCTGTAAGAGCATATATGTGTGTAGGTGAGTGACATCTGCAACAGAGATATAGTAGACATATATTAGGTGTGGCACACATGGCTGTCCATTTAAATGGATGCCATTGTCACCACAACCACACTCTCTAATGGACACGTATTGACACCTTTGCCAGGGCCACAAACATACAATGTAACTACTTAGTTTGCCACACTGCAGTAATGTCCAGGACTACATGCACCACAGGGGATATCTGGAGGTTCCATGGGCTAGGGCATGTGAAAGTGCTTGACATCTGTTGGTATGCCAGTGAGGGTTATACTGGGAGTGACTATGGTTGGGAGCATCACAACCTACATGCAGACACAGGGTGCCAGTACTGGCATGCAGGTATGCATTGCTTCATGGGTGTGTAGTGGTTGGCTGTGCAAGATGGCTGTACAAGGCTGGGTGAGGGGTAATCCTTGGCATCGCATCACCCGACAATGGTGTACAGTGCAGTTGTGTAGTGTCTGCAATGTCCCACACAGATGGGTACTGCATTATCTGGCCTGACATCCTGGTTACCAATGTGTATGGCCATGACTTTGCAATGCATGCCATGTCTGTGTTTGATAGTCCTTCACATGGACATTGCCTGGGATGTGCATGTCCCACAATACTGTACAGTGACATGCACAGGTGTACCTGGTTTGGCAGACATGTTGTGTATACAACCTGTTATCCCCCGATATGCCACTACTGGCCTGGTGTGGCGAAACCTGCTTATAGTGAGCAGGTCGACCCTGTACTTGCATGGATAGTATGATACAGGTATTCTGTGGTGTCAGTGGCGTGGGTCCATACAGGGCACATGTGTACAGCATTGTCTGGCCTCTGTGGATCACATTTGATGGCACCACATATGTTGCAGACATTCAGTGTGGAACACAGTGAAGGCACAATGTCCGCATATATGTGCCTATTGTACCACTGTACAGGGTGCCATGTCCTCTGCAGGCTACTGCATTTACACCATGCCTACCATCTGTCATCAATGTGCATGGTACTAGCAACATAGTGGGATATCCTAGCCATGTTTGTTTGTGCATGGCACATGGGTACGGGACATATACCAGGTACTAGTAGGGCTGCATACTTTGCTCACCAGGCCTTTTGCCAGATGTATGGGTATGGCTTGCCAACACAGTCCCGTGGATGACTGACAGCTGTACTCCTCGTGAGGTGGCCAATGTGTCATAAGACGGACACCATATAGTAAAACTACAAAATCTGCTCCCAAACATGTCCAATGTTAAGACAATCACGGCCACTTCTACACAGGCTCTGACAGACAAACACACACTTGCCATGTCCTGTATACAAACCCCTACCATATCACACTGCAGCAATATGCATTTAGGGCACACGCTACGGCACGCCTACAGTTGTATACCTAGGTGGGTGATAACAGCAGGAATGATAAAGGTAGTCATGCGATTTGTACATAGAGTGTATACTCTGCAAAGCACTGTACTTATCTCATGCAGGCAGACACACACACACACACACACACACACACACACACACACACACACACACACACACACACACACACACACACACACACACACACTTGGCATGTCTGGGATTAGGACACCAACCTAACTACTTTATTACACTACAGCATTACACAGTTACAGAACACGCTACCAAGATTACTGGGACAAAGCACTCCCAGAGGTGTATTTGTAGATGGGTAACATCATCAGCCTTGCCAAAGGTGGGTGTAAGAAATGTATGGAGTGTGAGCAGTCTAAAAGCATTACTCAGTCCTCAGGCAGATGGTGACAAACACACACACACACAGCAAGTCTGGGATTAGAATACCGCCCTAACTACATTATTACACTACAGCATTACGCAGTTACAGAATGCACTACCAAGATTACTGGGACACAGCACTCTCAGAGGTGTATTTGTAGATGGGTGACATCATCAGCCTTGCCAAAGGTGGGTATAAGAAATGTATGGAGTGTGAGCAGTCTAAAATCATTACTTAGCCCTCAGGCAGATGGTGACAAGCACACACACAGCAAGTATGGGATTAGAACACCAACCTAACTACATTATTACACTACAGCATTACGCACTTACAGAACACACTACCGAGATTACTGGGTCACAACACTCCCAGAGATGTATTTGTAGTTGGGTGACATCTTCAGCCTTGCCAAAGGTGGGTATAAGAAATGTATGGATTGTGAGCAGTCTAAAAGCATTACTTAGTCCTCAGGCAGACGGGGACAAACACACACATCAAGTCTAGAATTAGAACACCGACCTAACTACATTATTACATTATAGCATTATGCAGTTACATAACATGCTACCGAGATTACTGGGACACAGCACTCCCAAGGTGTATTTGTAGGTGGGTGACATCATCAGCCTTGTCAAAGGTGGGTATACAAAATGTATGGAGTGTCAGCAGTCTAAAAGCATTACTCGGTCCTCAGGCAGACGGGGACAAACACACACACATGGCAAGTCTGGGATTAGAACACTGACCTAACTGCATTATTACACTACAGCATTATGCAGTTACAGAACGCGCTACCGAGATTACTAGGACACAGCACTCACAGAGGTGTATTTGTAGGTGGGTGACATCATCAGCCTTGCCAAAGCTGGGTATAAGAAATGTAAGGAGTGTGAGCAGTCTAAAAGCATTTCTCAGTCCTCAGGTAGACGGGGACAAACACACACAGCAAGTCTGGGATTAGAACACCGACCTAACTACTTTATTACACTACAGCATTATGCAGTTACAGAACACACTACCGAGATTACTGGGACACAGTACTCCCAGAGGTGTATTTGTAGGTGGGTGTCATCATCAGCCCTGCCAAAGGTGGGTATACAAATTGTATGGAGTGTGAGCAGTCTAAAAGCATTTTTCAGTCCTCTGGCAAACAGGGACAAACACACACACACACACACACACACACACACACACACACACACACACACACAACAGAACACCTGCCTACTTACAGATCACTATTACAATACTCCATAGTTATGAGTTGCGCCACACAGACTACAAATTTCAAGGCTGTCATTATGACCTTCTAAGAATGCAGACATCAACATGCTGGCAGTTAAGATGTACATACCTGTGAACCTGTGTGTTTAAAGTAGGAATCCATCCTGACCTGGAGTATACCCATCTGTGGAATTGCCTGGGATGTGCATGTCCCACAATACTGTACAGTGACATGTACAGGTGTACCTGGTTTGGCAGACATGTTGTGTATACAGCCTGTTATCCCCCGATATGCCACTACTGGCCTGGTGTGGTGAAACCTGCTTATAGTGAGCAGGTCGACCCTGTACCTGCATGGATAGTATGATACAGGTATTTGGTGGTGTCAGTGGCGTGAGTCCATACAGGGCACATGTGTACAGCATTGTCTGGCCTCTGTGGATCACATTTGATGGCACCACATATGTTGCAGACATTCAGTGTGGAACACAGTGAAGGCATAATGTCCGCATATATGTGCCTATTGTACCACTGTACAGGGTGCCATGTCCTCTGCAGGCTACTGCATTTACACCATGCCTACCATCTGTCATCAATGTGCATGGTACTAGCAACTTAGTGGGATATCCTAGCCATGTTTGTTTGTGCATGGCACATGGGTACGGGACATATACCGGGTACTAGTAGGGCTGCATACTTTGCTCACCAGGCCTTTTGCCAGATGTATGGGTATGGCTTGCCAACACAGTCCCGTGGATGTCTGACAGCTGTACACCTCATGAGGTGGCCAATGTGTCATAAGACGGACACCATATAGTAAAACTACAAAATTTGCTCACAAACATGTCCAATGTTAAGACATTCATGGCCACTTCTACACAGACTCTGACAGACAAACACACACTTGCCATGTCCTGTATACAAACCCCTACCGTATCACACTGCAGCAATATGCATTTAGGGCACACGCTACGGCACGCCTACAGTTGTATACCTAGGTGGGTGACAACAGCAGGAATGATAAAGGTGGTCATGCGATTTGTACATAGAGTGCATACTCTGCAAAGCACTGTACTTGTCTCATGCAGGCAGACACACACACACACGCACACACACACACACACACACACACACACACACACACACACACACACACACACACACACACACACACACACACACACTTGGCATGTCTGGGATTAGGACACCAACCTAACTACTTTATTACACTACAGCATTACACAGTTACAGAATGCGCTACCGAGATTACTGGGACAAAGCACTCCCAGAGGTGTATTTGTAGATGGGTAACATCATCAGCCTTGCCAAAGGTGGGTATAAGAAATGTATGGAGTGTGAGCAGTCTAAAAGCATTACTCAGTCCTCAGGCAGACGGTGACAAACACACACACATACATGGCAAGTCTGGGATTAGAATACCGCCCTAACTACATTATTACACTACAGCATTACACAGTTACAGAATGCACTACCGAGATTACTGGGACACAGCACTCCCAGAGGTGTATTTGTAGATGGGTGACATCATCAGCCTTGCCAAAGGTGGGTATAAGAAATGTATGGAGTGTGAGCAGTCTAAAAGCATTACTTAGCCCTCAGGCAGATGGTGACAAGCACACACACAGCAAGTATGGGATTAGAACACCAACCTTACTACATTATTACACTACAACATTATGCACTTATAGAACACGCTACCGAGATTACTGGGTCACAACACTCCCAGAGATGTATTTGTAGTTGGGTGACATCTTCAGCCTTGCCAAAGGTGGGTATAAGAAATGTATGGATTCTGAGCAGTCTAAAAGCATTACTTAGTCCTCAGACAGACGGGGACAAAAACACACATCAAGGCTAGAATTAGAACACCGACCTAACTACATTATTACATTATAGCATTATGCAGTTACAGAACATGCTACTGAGATTACTGGGACACAGCACTCCCAAGGTGTATTTGTAGGTGGGTGACATCATCAGCCTTGTCAAAGGTGGGTATACAAAATGTATGGAGTGTCAGCAGTCTAAAAGCATTACTCGGTCCTCAGGCAGATGGGGACAAACACACACATGGCAAGTCTGGGAATAGAACACTGACCTAACTGCTTTATTACACTACAGCATTATGCAGTTACAGAACGCGCTACCGGGATTACTGGGACACAGCAGTCACAGAGGTGTATTTGTAGGTGGGTGCCATCATCAGCCTTGCCAAAGCTGGGTATAAGAAATGTAAGGAGTGTGAGCAGTCTAAAAGCATTTCTCAGTCCTCAGGTAGATAGGGACAAACACACACAGCAAGTCTGGGATTAGAACACCGACTTAACTACTTTATTACACTACAGCATTATGCAGTTACAGAACATGCTACCGAGATTACTGGGGCCCAGTACGCCCAGATGTGTATTTGTAGGTGGGTGTCATCATCAGCCCTGCCAAAGGTGGGTATACAAATTGTATGGAGTATGAGCAGTCTAAAAGCATTTTTCAGTCCTCTGGCAAACGGGGACAAACACACACACACACACACACACACACACACACACACACACACACACACACACACACACACACACACAGACAACGGAACACCTGCCTACTTACAGATCACTATTACAATACTCCATAGTTATGAGTCATGCTACACAGACTACACATTTCAAGGCTGTCATTATGACCTTCTAAGAATGCAGACATCAACATGCTGGCAGTTAAGATGTACATACCTGTGAACCTGTGTGTTTAAAGTAGGAATCCATCCTGACCTGGAGTATACCCATCTGTGGAATGGACAACTACTATCACTATACAGGGTTACAATGGCCATGCCCATACACAGAGGCACATAACCGACACAAGGTGTCACTGGGCATGTTCACACACTTAGTAGCACAGGGCTGTTTGGAATGCATTATGTGTCCATCTTCACAAGGTTATACTGGGCATGCTCATACACTTAGTAGCACAGGGCTGTCTGGGATGCACTCTGATTCTAAACACAGATGGCCACAGTAGCCATGCTATTACAGGTAGAAGTAAAGAACACATTGTAATGGACTCTGGTGTTAGTAGTTGTCATTGTTAGCAGGAACGCTACTCTACATATATTTGACACCAGTCTTTTACACAACATCTGATGCTGTCCATCACCTTACCACTTGCAGTGATGTCTTGCTAGGAGTGTAAACTGCTTGACCAACACAATGAGCCTTTCTAGCGGTGGCAACTGCTTGAACAACACAATGAGCCAATGTCCTGATGTAAGTACGAGGTTGTCCGGTGTTTGTCATTCTGGGATGGCATGACTGACAGTAGACAGGCCTTTGACACATATCACATGCATCCATGATTCAAGGGAGTGGAGATAATACCCAAGTCACATCCGCCCATACAGTGCCATTCCAAAGCAAATGTCCTAAATACAGGATAACACCCTGACACCTACAGGACAACTGCATTGTATGCTTATGCTAACTAGTGCTAGATATGTAGTGTCCATAATCACAGCTGCTCACTGTAGATCCAGCAATGGGAAGTACTGACATCTGTGCAGTGAGGAACACCTGGCTGATGGCTCTGTAGTACACAATAGCACTACCACCATATACCTCAGAACCAGACATGTGGGCCATAACACAGGTATGGACCGCTCCAGGTGGTGGTGTCCCCACATACATATAGGCCACTCACATGTACTGACCGGTACCCCCACGAAAAACATCACAGTTGAGTCATGTGCAGGACACACTGTCACATGCTGCATTCTAGGATGTAAACCTTAGACACCACCATGCCCTCAGACCACCAACACACATCCATACATGTTGTAGGACATATAAGAGTACACCACCATGTGACCCTTGACCAGTGGACTGTATCAAGCTCTACATCAACTGCAGAGAGTACCCATATACTGACGCAGTTGCCTCATGTGTTATACAATGCAATGATACCACTGTCTGTAACCAGGTCAGCTGTACACATACCAGGGGCCCTCGGTTATTTACTGCATTAGCAGATGACTGTTGCTATACACCAGTACACACCTTCATGTATGGATATGACATACATGTACCTGCCTTGGGTATGTACATGCCACACACACACACAACATACATGTAAATAGCATAGCTGTTGTTGTCCTTTGTGCAAACAGGTGGCTACAGCCATTACACACATGAACATGGAATGTAAGTCCATGGCTGCTGAATGCTAACAATATATAAGGTGTGATATCAATGTTGACAGAGGTAACACTCCCTCTGTACTGGTCACCCATTACACCTATCATATCATACAACAGTCCATGTATCATGTATGTCATTACACAGGTCCACCAATTGCAATGCCTACAAACATGCCCAAGTGACAAGATTGTAGGACCTACACACATGTACATGTAGTGGTGTGTGTTCAGATAATGTGTGTGTGTAGTTGCTGATGAATGCATGTGATGTGTATCCTAGTACATCATGCAGTTGCAATGCAGCCTCAACATTGCCAACTGTATATGGTGATATGCTGAATGTACGGAAAGACGTACCTCAGGTATGGACAGATGTGTGAAAATAACTAAGTGGTGGGGCATCTTTGCAGATGGATGTTTGCTAAGGACAGGTCATAGGTGTGTCACAAGCGGTCCTACAATAACCTGTGTAACTGGTATGCAATGGTTTCATTAATTGAAGGACATAACACACAACTTAGACAGCAGTCAGGGTGACAGCGAAGGTAAATCACTTGACACCTGTTAACAGTTAAGACGTCCCATGTGCATTTATCAGCACTGTTGCCAAAGGAAGCATCAGTACACTTTTTAATGCATTCAATACTGCTGTAAGTCTGTCATACATATCATGAGCTAGGCAAGTCTTTGATTCACAGTACTGGCATGTGTGGTTGCGTGTGTGTCCATATATGTCACGTATGGTGGGGAATACATCTCAATTGTTACTCATTCTCCTGTACACTAGTGTTCACATCTGTACAGACTGCAATGTAGAAAGCAGGACATAGGCAGTGGTGTGTATCTCACACATGTGAGGTATCTGTATGTGCGTGACATAGGTGTATTCAATACTGAATGTCACAGTGTGTGTATGTGTGTGTGTGTATGTATGGCTGTCTGATCCCTAGAGTGAGGATGTGTGTTACCATACTGAACTGATAAGATCCCTCCCTCCATCCAGGTGATGCAATCTACTATCCGTGTTGATGTCCCCGATTTTAGGCTATACTGACTACCTTTACATGTGTATTCTCTGTGGCGCGTCATGTAGGTGCACCGTACTGTAATGATGATTTGCACATAGGCAGGGGTCCTCACCTCACCAGTAGCAACTGTGTGCGAGTGTGTGTTACTGTGTCGGTGAATCCGTGAGTGTATGGGTGTGTTACTGTGTCACTGAATGCATGTGTGTCAATACCTGAGTGTGTGGGTGCAATTGTGTGTTGGCATCCTGTCATGGGAATGTGTATTACTGCTTTCCAATGAGGCACCACACTTCCTACTGGCCTCTAAACTTGTAATCAGCTAGACCACTCTCTTACTTCACCACTCCATGTAACTGTACCTGTGATGTCACCCTGTATGGATGTCATGTCTGTAGCCACAGTAGCTTAATATACAGCTATCATGCTCTTGGATCAGTAGACGTGTTTGGAACGTGGGACATTCTCACTGTTATGTGGCAGCTATGCGGTGCATGCTGGTATATTCATACATACCTGTGAGTAGTCCACATTGACATATGGGACACTAACTGCAAACACTGACATCCACCGGCACGTGCAATTAGACCTGAAGGAAGAAAACAGAACATCATGACCAACATGCAGTTATTGTTGTTACACAAGACACATACTGTTAACAGTACGTAATGCATTGTACACCTGTAGTACATGGTATGTCTGCTGCCTGTCAACAGTACTCAACAATTGTAAACTACACTTATCTTCCTAGTCTGTTCACCCTGTGCATCAGACCATATGAGCATGTCCCTGCACCGATGGTGTGGATGTCAGGGATGAGGCACAGGCATCATCATATGCACAGGGTGATAATGTTTGCCAGAGGCCTAGGCTGCACCATTGGCTGACATCATGTGTGTGGGTTAGGGCCTTTGATCTAACTGGGCATTTGTGGATGTTATGCATGTGTGTGTTGTGGTGCCCTACATATGTTTCCAGTGTGTGCGTGTATGTATGCACACAGTTCTGGCATGTGTCTAGCCTACACAGGGGTATTATTGACAGCTGCAGAATGTACAGGCCAGGTTTTACACTTCATGGTGTCTGGTCATGGACATGTGACCTGTGCCTGCCAGGGGTTGCACAGGCACTACCAGGCAGAGGTGTAGATTGGGTACTGTCTGATGTCACTTGTCCACTGGAACTGTGTCCCTGTTGGGACCATCCTGGGCCATGTGCGCATGGCCTGCTGTGTCGTGGTGTGGACAGCACAGCACCAGATGCACTGCTGCTGCTACCACCACTATGGGAGCAGACATGTGAGGTAGTTCATACATGTAGACCTGAAACAGGTGATGTAGCAGGCCTACGTCCACGTGCCAGATGCCTCACTCCTATCAGATGTTCCAACACAGACAGCTCATGCTTGCGGATAGTCATGACACGGTCAAGGACTCCAACCATGTCACCCAACCAAATATCCAAAGCTTCAGCAATCTGCTGTTGAGCATTTATCATTGCCTGGATGTTGTTTAAAGAACAGACAGCAGCCCTCTGAAGCCTCTGATCTTCTCAGTTGTGCCATTCAGTACATACCTGTGCCTCCATTAAAGCCTGAAACATGAGTCTGGTGACACCAGCTGCTGTGCTCTGTCTTGCAGGAGCATGTTGGTCAGAGGTCCTCCTATGAGCAGCACTGGCCAAGTGCCTGTGTGGGGCACCACCAGTCAGTTGGCTGACACCATGGTGTGCAGGCACACCTTCCATAGCCCCCACACTTTCCTGTTCCAAGCTACCACACGCCAACTGTCCTTCCTCTATGGCCACTGGTGATGGGGTATGTGCAGGCATGGGATCTGTGTGTGGGGATGAGGGGGATATAGCTGGAATGGCAACCAATGGCACAGCTTCTGCCCCTGATAACTGTGCCTTTGCCTCAATCATACGTTCATCATCACTGCTGGAGTCTGTGGGGACACTAACATCTGATGTACCGCAGGAGGGAAATGCACCTACATCACTTGTGAGGCCAGACAGGAACTGTACATTACAATCTATGCAATAGACACACACACACACACACACACACACACACACACACACACACACACACACACACACACACACACACACACACACACACACACACGTATGTGATATGACAGAAGGCATGCAACATGCATGTGGTACGGCAGACGGCATGCAGCGCAGGCAATAATAGTGGTAGTTATCATACATCCCTGGGTTGCACTCAACAGCATGCATGTGTCATAGCAGACGGCATGCAAATTACACAATCATAGTAGTAGTTAGCATACATCCCTGTGTTACACCATGTAGACCAGCACAGGTTAACTTTACACTTGCCTGATGTGTGGCATATGACCTTGACAATCACATGTAGTATGACATGTGATCTGCTGATGTGTGCAATGACATGCATACATGTTTAACACAATGGTGTCCTGTCAAATATACAGTGGGGTAATGGTGTCCCAATGCAGTGTTGTGTGTCTGCCCTACAGATATACTGCACATTTAGCTGATGTGCAGGGCCATTGCAGGGAATCATGAGGCATCTCTATTGCTATACAGTGGGAGTTAAAGACACAATTCATAGCCATGACTGTGTTCAGATACAATACATATATACTGTGGAATGTGACCCACGTCACTGAGGTGTATACACACTAAACCATGATGTGGAATGTGTGACACAGGTTACTGAAGGGTATACGGATGATACCCCTGCACATCTGCAACCATATTGCTGCTGCCTGGCAACTATGGCCAGACATGGCGAACATGTCAGTACACCATGTCCCACATGACATCTGTGTACCACACACACACACACACACACACACACACACACACACACACACACACACACACACACACACACACATGAGGAGCAAGTATGACATTGATGTCCGACACCAGCAAGGGGAATGTACTGTATCTGTGGGCTGATGTGGATACTATACAGGTGACTGCTGTCATGTTGTGACACCCTCAAGATGTTCAACACATCTTATGGGGTTGATTGATATCACGCCTACACAAGATGTGCAAAGGCCTGTAGGATGTCTACTGTTCCACATCTACAATATAACCATTAGACAAAGGCCATAGTTGGACCATGTGTAGCCATTGTATGACAGGGTGTACACACAAGCACATCACATCTACTGTGTGTGTTGCTTCATGTCTCTGGCCATCCTCCATGGCCATGTGTGTACATGTGTTGGCCAAATTATTGTGACGGGCATCTATTTCACATGCCTGTATTGTCCCATATGACATACACCCATAGATGTCATATGCTGCACTGATGATAGGGTTATGCAGACAAAGGGTGGTATGTGGGATATGTTTGCAGGTTAGTTAGGCAGTGTTGCAGCCAGGCCACTGGATGTCATGGACATGTCAAGATAGCACATCACATTGTGTGACATTCATAGCAGGGCTATGATCCACACCAGTGAATCCTGTGGGATGCCTATACTCCAGCCCACTGTGTAGTACTGTTTGTATTCCCCACATGTGTAGTTCTAATCTGTAGTACATGTTCCTACAGTGAACAGCACCTCCAGCATTGTATGCACAGCTGTCCACACATCTGGCAATGACAGTTTGTGAGGATTCATGTCGGTAAGGTGATTCACATAGTTTGCAAGTGTTACACATGGGTAGGCATTGTGATGCATTGCAGGTCTGACCTGTATATTGTGACAGGACCATACATTATGTGCACATGTTGTAAATGGCCACATGGCAGATGGATCTGTGCATTACGATACCTGATAAATAATAACAGTTTCACGTGCAATGGGCTGCTGTCGCAGCAGAATGACAGAAGTACCTAAATAGGAGTAACGCAGCAGTATGAGCATTGTCCACACCTGTATGATGGCTATAGGGTGCAATGTGCATGTTAACACGTACACCAGTACATTAGACTATACTATGGTGTATGCACATGTGTGCATACACAGAGTAGCATACTATAGTATGCGGCATGTGTGTATACATGCCTTGCATATGATGTTACATTACATATTGTACAGTGACACATACAACTATTTGGAATATAGTTGTTATAGGTGCAGTACTGACTTAACAGGCAACTCCAGGCTTAGTGGTTGAGAGACACCAGCCTCCACAATATCGGCTAAGGCTTGTGGATGTGGTTCTGCAGGTGTACCCAGGTTGGCCAGTAGCTCCTCGGTATGTGTGTATGGGGGCTGGGTTGGTGGTCCACCACCTGTTGCACCTTGTTTCCTGGCAATTGTATTCACACACTGTTTCGCCCATCTATTGAGGTCTGTACAGTGTCTGCACACCTGCTGGTATGTGCAGTTGTGGCCACCCACATCATTAACCCTCCTGCGAAGTTCCATCCACAGGGCATCCTGCTGCTGTGCATCCTGTGGCACATGGATGAACAGGATATCATAATTGTCAAGTAAGTATGGGATGAGGGCCTCATCCTTCAAGTGGGTAAAAGGAGGTAGCCTTGCACGCGGCATACCTGGAAGAAATAATGATGGAGACAGGTCACAGTAACTCACAGAGACATACAGAGCTACAGCTGAACATACATGTGTATCACATTTATTATGATTAAATAGTTGCATTTGCAAATCTACATGACACTGCCATGTTTGTGTCACACACATGTGACACTCAATGGTGAGTGGATATTATCACCATATATGTGTGTGTGTCACCTGATTACATTGATCATACTCCATGTGGATGCTGTCTTGATGTGGGCATGTCTGTTTGCCTGTACTGGTGTTCCTACCTATCAGCACATGGCTGGATGTGTCCATCTTAATGCAGTTGACCTTGATGCTGTGTATATGTCACATATAAAGACTTACACTGTCTTAACAGACATGACCTGTGACCCTGCAGACTTGCTCACATAAAGTTTTGCATGTATGTGTTCTGCCATATACATCTACACGGCACTGTACAGCAATTCAACATCCTGCCATGTATCCCCTGTGTTGCACATGTGATGCACGTGGGACACTGGCTAGCCAGATGGTATTTGCAGGGATGGATATCAACTATAGCATGTACAGTCAAAGTCAACTAGTAGGCTATATGCCATGGGTCATGTATGAATCTAGGATGAAAGGTTACCTGGCTGTAGCCGAAAGGTGGGTCTCTGAGGCCAGGTGGAGCAGTGCCACATTACTGATCTACAGGGTTAATGATACATTTACCATTCGGTCATCACGCCATGTCTGAGAGGTGAGCGATGTGCAGCTTTGACGGACAGGAATGCATAGCATGGCAGGACTATGTAAAGTGTATGGGACAAGGATCTGCTCAGCATGTGGAAGGTGGATGTCCATGAAGTATGTGTTTGAGATCAGGATGTGTATGTGTAGCATGTCCAACATCACTGGGTTGGACATGGATTTATTCAGGGTATGCATCATGCTACATAGTAGAGATGGGAATGGGAAGTCTGGTGTAGGCCATCTGCACATGGCCAATACCCCTTAAAGGAAATATGTGATCTGATATGGGTCACTTGAGTGATGTGTATGGCTGGACAATGATCTCTATATTTGTGGATGGCACCCTGTCATTATTAGGGTTGCTACATATGACTACCTGACAGGTGTGGTGACGTAGCTATCACAGGAAAGACAACTGCCCAGCTGCATCCCTTACACACAGTGTCCATTATGTTGACCGCTGCCTAGGTGGTAGTTCATGGGTACAGGGTTATTAACATAGGGGTGACAATACAATATGTAGCTGTCAGATTGTGGCCATATGTCACACACACCTCACCCACAAAGCCCCTTCTGTATGTTGTCCCATGACACGCTTGAGTCGGATATTGCTCCTAGGTCATAGACATTCGCACACTTCAATAGGTAGATTACTTCTGTTTGTCTATGAGGTATGGACTACAATGAGGGGGGATACAATTACTTAACCCAGTCTTGCTGTAGCTGGCACTGGTGTGATGAGCATGTATTATTCAGACACCTTCTGTAGGGTTGGTTCTGCCAGCAGTCCCATTGCAAAGCACTCCTATGACATAGGCATGTACATCTAGTATACCGAGTGTAGGTGGAACACAGTATGGGTGATGATGTCCTATGTCCTGGCAAGGTTATGATATGCAGTGTGAAATCAACCTTACTGTCATCTACATCTGTACTGCTGACATCAAATAATTTGATCAATGTTCATGACCTTTCAGACCATACTCAGCAGGGTAGTAGTGCAGCACTTCCCATTATCAGTGGTGTCTTCCCCTTTGTGGGTTGTGATACCTGTTGGTGTGCGCCATTCAGTGTGTACACAGCCTGACATGGAGCTATGTTTTACATGATGTGTATGTGGAGAGCAACTTGTTTTGCCAAATGTGTATGATACAACCTGTGATGCGGGCAGGTCCCATGCAGCCTGAGTGCAGCTTGTACCTGCCTAGTTGTGGGTACAGGGGCTCTGTGGTGTTTGAGGGGCAGTGTGTTTATGTTATCCAAGACCCTATCTGGGTTGCTTATTCATGCTCAGCACTTGTTCAGAACTTCCAAGCACTACATAAGCTACTAATTACTGTAGCACTTTATCTTCCTCATTACCTAGAGGTAAACAGGTTTTGTACATACTTTTCTCACTTGCTTAGAGTAAAAAAGCTCTTGTACTCACTTTCCTCACTTATCTAGGGGAAATTAGTTTTATATTGAGGCATGTCCAAGGGTCAGCTGCAAGTGTTCTATCCTGTCTGTCTGATGAATCTGGACATCTTGAGGCAATGTAGACATTGCCTCATGTACACAGACAACCCTCTCTGCCTACCACCCAACACTACAACCTGTGAGAGATGCACTTATCTAGCTAAACTGGAGGTGAAGCTCTCTCCAACCAAGCCTGACCCTGACAGTCATGTGGAGAAGGTAAACATTCACACCACATCACACTCATCACATAGTCTCACTGAATCTACTCCACCATTAACTGAGAAAACTACTCGTGTACCAACTCATTAGCTCAACACTTTCTGGAATTCATAAACACCAATGCCCTGGATCAACATATCCACACACCCACCAGGAGCAATAATATCCTAGACCTAGGCTTTACCAACATGAGTGACCGGTGTTCCACACCTGAAGTCAACTCTTCGTTGGTCCAATCTGACCATGAGCTGAACACCATTGATATCCACATCCTGCCCCCACCCCCCATTAAGGGAACCACAGTATAATATGTCTACAAAGCCACCTTCATGCTTCTTAACACAGACGTGGTGAATGTCATGACACCCATGCAGATGGACAATACTGTTACAACTGCTGAATCCTACACAAATGCACTCTATAAGCACTTACACATGTGCATGGATTGTGCTATCCCAAACAGAGCCAAGACGCTATACTCCTAATTAAGGAAGCCAATCTGGTGGTCCCCTGCCATAAACAAACTGTACAAGAGGAGGAAGACACTGTTGCAAAAGAGAGTACAATCCCATGCGTGGAGGAGCTTCCTGGTCAGCCTCAGTAAGAAGGTGAGATCCCTTATAAGATCTTCCAAAGCTAGCTATGAAAACAAAACCACCACTAAGTCCAACAACAACCACAAAGCATTCTATAGCTATGTCAAATATCTCAATGTCAACACCCAGATCTGTTCTGAGCTACAGCACAAAGGTACGAACATTACAGAACCAACTGATATTGCCAACATCCTGGCAGATAGATTCAGTGCTACCTTCCCCCCTCTCAAAGCTGCACACTCTAAAGCCAATATCACAGCATCCATGGGACCGGACAACATCCCAGGCTGCGTTTTACACGAACTTCAGAACATACTGGCTCCCCACATACGCACCATGTTCAATAATAGCCTCACATCAGGCTTAGTGCCCCCTGAATGGCACACAGCAACAGTTATCCCACTCCACAAAGGTGGTGCCATAATGGACCATGGGACCTATTGCCCTATAGGCCTGTCTAGCCTGGTCTGCAAGGCTATGGAGCACATCATCATGGATCTCAGTCACAGAGACATTGGGTACCTCCATACCTTTGACCCCTCCCAGTTTGGCTTTGCTAAGGGCAGACCATGCCTCCTAAACCTGGTGGACATCTTAGAGACAGTTACCAAGGCATTAGATGAGGGTAAGGAGGTCCACACAACCTACCTGGATCTCTCAAAGGCTTTTAACACCATTCCTCATTCAGGTATTATCGACATACCCATCCGCCTGAACATTAACTCCTACATCATGTGATGGTTTGCAGAGTGGCTCATGAACAGAACCCACACAGTGGGAGTTGTATACCCTAGGTCTGACTGTATACCAGTTACAAGTGGCATCCCCCGGGGCTCAGTCCTAGGACCCTTCATGTTCGGTATAAGAATTCTCTGACATATAGGCAAGCACAGGAGGGCTTTGGCTGAAAAGGTTTGCAGACAACTGCAAACTAGGGGACATAATTGTTTCCCCAGCTGTTACAGACTACCTCTGGAAGGGTCGCACTGAGACGGATACATGGTGTCAATATCATGGCCTCAAGCAGAATGCCAAAAAGTGCATAGTCATCCCCTTTGGATATAATTAATTACCCACAGACTACCACATAGGTGCTAGTCCCCTACATACAGAAAAGGTAATAAGGGATCTGGGAACCCCAGTAGATAGCAATCTCTCCGATACCCATAATGACAAGGTGGTTAGAGTATCCTTCTATGTGGCCCCCCTAATCTCTAATGGGTTCGCATCCAGATCAAAGAAGGCCATTGTGCCTCTCTACTCATGACTTATTAGATCCATTAAAGGATACAACACCCCATATGGGTTATACCATACAAGACAACTGCAACAGCTTGGAAGACCACAACAGTACCACAATAAGATGATTACTGACCTCAAACAGATGACCTATGCAGCCCAACCTAAGAAACTCCAGCTGTACTCGATTGCATACCGCATACTCACAGGTGATCTCTGCTTGACATACAAGGCCCATGTCCAACCCAGTATTTCTGGATATGCTCCACCTGAACAGAGGCTCCTGAGAGCCACATGCTCTAGGGATATACACCTAACCACAATGATGACTAGTACATGCTGTATGGATATATTCCTGACCCGGATACTCCCCATGCTTTGGAACATGATTCCAATGTACATCAGGCAGGGCCACTCACTAGCACTCTTCAAGGGAAACCTTGACATGTGGATGGGAGACAGACATGTACCCCGGGGATCACTGCAGTGGCTCTGCTGGACAGAGGCACAGGGAACTACTGGGTCTGCCATTCAGAGGCACAGGGAACTAACCTATGGGGGTGGCAAAAGCCTACCTTTCCACTTATTACATATCTTATGTGCATGGATAGTTAATTAGTTCTTCCATTTTACTTTGTTATCATGCTGATAAACTGCCGGGTGACTACAGGTCATATGTATCCTGTTATTGTGTATTGTAAATGTCAGTAGATATAACTAATGTTTGCCTAACATAACAGTAATGCTATGTAACTTGTAATGCATATCTGCCTACAATACTATACATTACACAGTTATTATATCCCACAATGCAAATCATAATTGCACAGTGGGCCAACCTTCGACATGTTATTCTCAGTAATACACCCATACATATGGCTACTGTTACAATATATCAACATATACTATCCCCTGTTATAACACATACTTGTTGGACCAGCCCTGCCACTGACAGTGGCTGGTGATGAATATTTGTGTTCAAATCCCTTATATAGCATCCCTTGTGGTGTATGCGGTGTTTGCTTTGTAACCTACAGCAGTACACGCATAAATACTACAAGCATTACTATGCTCAACAATACATCACTACAAGATAACTGTTTCCACTATATGGATTGCGTGCACTTTAAATATTACAGAACAGGTACTAAATACACAGACATACTGAGTGTTCTACATACCTTATTAGTAACCCGAGGTGTCATTGACTGTTGATTCAATCCTTTTCAGTTTGTGTTTCAATCTTCTTTGTAACATTCTGCTGGTATATACGGATGGTTTGAATGTGTGATAAGCCATCCTTTTCTAGTTAAATATCGGTAACATGCTATCCTGACCACCAATTGGTGTTCCAAAGTAGTTAATTAGATGAACATCAGCTGTGCAGCTACTTCATTAGCCGATACCATGGCAACACTGGTGTATAACTGAGTACTCATTTTGGGCATTGTCTATTTGCCTTACTTTTGAGGAAAACAGCCTGGACATGTTGTTTGTGATGTATTTCAACAGCTATATGGAGACAGACAGAGATATATTAGTTTCATGACTCCCATGGATTGTGTGTAATGGCTAGACGGTTTTGTTTTACATGTGAGTACAGCTGTTATATTTCAGAACATTGCTACTTATGCAGGGTTTTTTTGTACCTGATACTTCTGCAGATCTTTCAGTCCGGCAAGGATGTTTGGGCAGCTCAAGGCTGTATGGCTATGCATGAACTGTTATGTGGTTTACAGTGTGCTCACCAGACATCCTTGATTTGGTGTACATGTGTATCATACTGTGCTGTTACTCAGTAATTGGTAACACTTCCCTGTGTACACACAACCCTCTGAAACGGGATTAGTGCAAACAAACCCTGTAACATCAACAGGTGTTCCATTGTATAACAGCAACTATTTCACATATAGCCATGTTAGTGTGTCTCTGACAAGGTATGTTAAGGCTTATGCAGATGTCATACAGTGAGTGAATGATTTGTGATGTTATTACAGTTTGTGTTTTAATTTGTTTGGGTTTGGGGGTGATGTTGGTGGGTGTGCATAACAGATGCAGGTGTGTAGGAACTGCTTTTGTACATAATCAATATGTGTGTGAGTATTCCTTCCCTATTTGAACACCTATCCTTTAGTGGACTAATACTATGGTAATTGCAGGCTGATTCATTAAGGCACTGTTAAGTGGTTCCTGTATAGCATGCAGGTGATGTTAGTCCTTGAATCCTTTCGGCAATACATCGGAATGTAATAAAGTGTTGCTACATGAAAGCTGTGTATTTCTGTCATAGGTATTTGCAGTCATTGTAGTTGTGTTGGTGACTGACCCGCAGTGTTATAGTTGTTCTGTTTCATGTTGTATGTTATTTTAGATACAGAAAGAGAAAGAACTACTGTATATTATATATATTATATTACACATAATTATGTCCTACAATCTCAGAACATTTGCCACGTTTAATATATTTGGTCAGGACACAACCGCCCAAAGAGGGACTGTCCGTCGCAAAGTGGGACAGGTGGTAACCCTACCACTGGCTCATGTCCATAGCACATATTTGTAATAATGTATAGGCATATACTCTCCATATCCTTTGTTCATAAAGTTTGGTCGTCGCGGAATGTGTGATTGCTATGGTCCATGTTATACTCATATATGAACACTTCAACCACTGTATACGGGATACCTACGGAATCCTGAAACCACACATTTCTGACTCCCACAGTACCGGGCCCAGACTCCCATACCCCACATTACTGACAGCGACAGTAACTCGTGAAAGTAACACGAACATGGAACACACACACACACACACACACACACACACACACACACACACACACACACACACACACACACACACACACACACACACACACACACACACACACACACACACACACACACACACACACACAGACACACTGCTACCCACCACATCCAAACAAACCATCCTACACTACGTATGAGCAGGTGGGCAAACCCCCCGTACACCCCCATGTGGGTGTTTGCGCCTTCCACACCCCCTGCTTTAATATTCTACCTCCTATATCACTCAAACAGATGCACAAAGCTAACCCACACCCACACATTACAGTCTCCCAGGAACACGCACTACACTCAGAACACACACTTACACACACTACAGCCCTCAGAAACACACTTACACACAGTAACCTACCTGAACCGCAACACCAGAAGCACTGACTAAATGACCCTTAACATCGTGATTTTAAACCTCACACATCTGGTGTTTCGGTACTGTGTTCTTTTGGACTTTAAGCCTCATGATTACGCACGTCGGTATGTCAAGCAGTCAGTATGTGGTAGGTATCCCACTTATATGTACCTCCATGGTTATGTAGATGTTGTTAACCTATCTATATATCTACATATATATGTATATCCCCATATATTGACATATATCTCTCTCTCCCTCTCTCTCTCTAAATATATATATGTTGATGTGTATATATATATATATATATATATATATATATATATATATATATATATATATACACACACACATAAAAAACATACACCTTTCATTGGGTATATGCCGGTTTGTCCTATTTTCACATATTCCTACCTTTTGTGTTTTATCCTGTCAGTATACACAACTGCCATTGGTACATGTAGCTTAGTGGTAAATTATTGTGTATATTATTGTGAAGATTGTGTACATGGTTGCATGTTCTAATCCTGGCAGTGGTATTTTACCTCTCAGAGCAGGCACTGGTAGTGCAAGGGTGATTAACGCACATTTCAGCTGTTGTGTGTTCCACATGTTTATTATTCTGTAGAATACTACCTATATATGCAAGCTGTGTTTAAGGTATACTATGTAACATGTAAACATCTGAGAAGATTCCTGTCAGGGATACTCCCCATTATTTGGAACTACATCCCTGATTACATTATACAAAACCCCTCACTAACACTTCAGGGAATCCTTGCAGAGTGAGTGGGGAACAGTGGATACACCCCAGGTATCCCACAATTGGCTCTGCTCCACAGAGGGACAGTTAGTTAATCGACGGGGTGGTGACAGCAGACACTTTTTGCCTATGCTTATGATTGGCCTCGGGCAGTTAGGTATGAACCTCTACATACAGTATGGACACATGTTGATAGCTTAACTTACTGTTCAGGTATTGACATACCTTGTGCCAATGGCAGTTGTGTGTACAATAGTTGAGGGCTACCTATGTAGGATGCAGGCAGTAGACCACCTATACATGACAATTTACAGGTGGTCGTGTGTGTGTGCCATCCATGTTTGCTGTGTGTGCAGGTGGAGAAGGGTGTCAGTCCATGAGTGCCTACACTGTCAGTGTGTGTGCTATATGTTCCCTCTTTGCCAAGGCATGGGCATACTGGGCATGCCTCCGTCTGCCTACTGGGGCTAGCACAGGGTGTTCGTGGTCTGAGCCCCTCTGTGCCTCTGGGTCCCTTGGCAATGGTGGTGGGCTGTGAGGGCCTTCACTATTCTGTCCCTACTGCAGCTGTTTCTACAGGATCATATTGTGTAGCATGGCACACACTATGAAGATGTGGGAACACGTGCCTGAAGAGTACTGCAAAGCTCCACCAGATATGTCGAAGCAACGGAACCGTGATTTCAGCATCCCAAACATGTGCTCTATGATGATTTTGGTTTCTGCGTGTGCCTCATTATGGCATTCTTGCGTGGCTGTGTGTGCATTTCTGATGGGAGTCATCATCCACGGTTCCAGTGCATAGCCAGCATCCCCCACCAGGTGGCCATATGGGATGTCCCCCCTGGCAAATACCTGATATAGCTGTGAGGCATGCCAGATGTGGGAGTTGTGATAGCTTTCAGGGCTGCCAGCACACACATCCAGGATAATGCCCTGGGCATTGCACACAACCTGGCAGTTGATGGAGGGGTATCCCTTGTGGTTTATATAACACCTACCCTATTCACAGGGTGGTGACTTGATGTGTATGTGCATGCAGTCTATTGCACCCAGTACCTCCGGGCAGTCTGTCACACAGTGGAAGAGACACATATTGCTGGCCAACTCCTCCTGCATTCGGGGGAAGTATATGTGCTCATTGGCATGTGGTAACATGGCATCCAGGAAATAGTGGAGTACCCTGGATGCTGATGCCTGTGAGATCCCTATGATTTCCCCAGTTGGCCTTTGGAAGGTACCTGTGACTAGTATTCTCAAGCTTACACATACCTTCGTGTCCACTGGGATGGGTTCCCCTCTGTTACTTCTGGCTCTGAGGCGTGGCCGGCACAGCTCAGGAAGTTGCTGTATGATGTCCCTGTCCACAATGTAACACTCTACTATCTTCAGATCATGTAGCCCCTGGTAGGTTACCCTGGGTCTGAACACACTTCTCCTCCTCCAGTGCCTGAGATGGTTGTCAGCATCATCCTCCACACCACCGTCAATCTCCAACACATGCTGGTGAATCAATGCTATGGCGGCCCCTAACATGTACATATTAAAAGTTCCTCATCTGTATACACCAATGGCGCAGAGTGTCTGGGAATACACAAGTGCATGTGTGGGGCTTTCACACCTTATACTTTTGTGCAATGGATGATGCTGGTGTAATTGGGTGTGTATGTGCAATTTCAGCTGCAGGGTATCTTAATTATTGGTTTTACAGCAGGTACTGCTATTGTGGGGCCTTTGGTGTTGACCTACGCTTGGCTGCCATGATTCATCTATTGCCCTTTACTTCACTTTTCAACCCGATTCCCCTCCCATTGTCAGGCATGCATCCAGCGGCCAGCTTTCCTGTTTTGTACTTTCACAACCCAGGATTGTGTTGGGAAATGTGTTATGTAGCTGATCTACTGCAAGTTTGCTTTGTTCTGCTGTAACAGTTCTCTTTTCTTTGCTGTACAGCACCTCCCTTTTCCTGTTCTGCAGGTAGCTGTTAGCAGCCTTGTTAGCTGTTGTCAATGGCCCACTGTGAGTTCCTAGGTGTTAATTACTCATTTGTACTCCAATTACCATGCTGCAGCATTTCCTTATTGTCTTCCCGTATCCTTCCTGTTTCAGCTATGGTGTGCGCACAGCTGTTTACCGGGTTTCTACCGCTTTTTCATCCATGTTCACATGCACTTTCGGTTACCTTGTGTGCTCTCAGCTAAGCAAAGCTATGGCTACTTCCACACCCCTATCCTGTGGCTTTGCTTAGCAACAGGCAACCTGGATTAGCAATCCTCCAATGTGCTTACAGCTATGGTGGCGCACCCCTCTCTTGATGTCATGTTTACCTCCAGGCCATACCTCGGTGTTGTACCGCTACGCTGTGTGGTACATCCTTACGCCGGCGGGGATTTTGTGATTCAGTATTACTTGACTCATTTGCATGGCATTGACTACTAATTCCTAGTTACCACGCAGAACACTGTCACAGACCCTTAGCAACCCTTGCACCATGGTTATGGTGTAGCATGCATGCCATTGACTATTATGGGGAATTCATTAATTGTGTTACATTGCGGTTTTATGACATCTAAATATATTTTCATTGTGATCCCATTTGCATACAGATGCACTGCGATTTTACTTTGCGTTAGTGTGGCCATGACATTAAATGTTATTTTTTATGTGTTGTGCATGTTTTTTTATGCCATTGGCTATATATTTAGCCATTGACATATATTAACATTATAATACATACGTTTGGTCCACTTTCATGGCTCTGATTTTATGTTTGAAAAAATGTAAACCTTTTTTTGGTTTACATTTCTTCATGCTTACACTATGCCTGCACCACTTCATGAATCACTATATACCTTCATTTGTATGCTACACTGCTGCGCATGGGGTAATTAGCATACATGTGCTGGGAGCTGCGCGGCTCTGGCGTATGCTGGTAGTGCACATGGAAACAGCACGTACCTGAATCGCTCAGCAGCCATATTTGGCGCGAGATCACCAACGGTACTCCGGCACCTGGCACAAGCTTCATGAATCCCGGGCATAATATATATTTTGAAAAGCTTTTTGATCAGAAATAATTGAGTTTAGTAACTATAATATAATATAATATAATATAATATACAGATTCATAGGTAAGTACTAGGTTAGTTGCCCTTGTGAGCCATTTTAAACCAAGCTAGTCTCCCTTTTATGTCCTCAAAATAACCTATCTCATTTGGTTATAGACGGACCTTACCCATCCCACAGTCAATAATCATGTATTACCCCTAATTAGAATAACTGGGATCATACCATAGATAACCTGAGGGTAACCATGCATGGGGTAAAGCATTTAGGAGCTGACTCTGTCCATTAGTACTAAAGTGGGACGTCTTGGGGTAAATTTCCTGCTTCCCATCCATAGATCTATGTTTTGTTTGAGTATGGATGGGAATTAACTTTTTTATATGGATGGGGAGTTTGTTCCACAGCAGTGGTGTCCTTTATGAGATATACTGGTCCCTCCAAACTATTCTGTTGGTGTTGCAGAAAAAATTTAGATACCTAGACCTAAGTATTTCTGATGCCATTTAACTTGTGATGTGCAGTAAATCCATCTATAATAGGTCAGAGGATGCTTTTTATGCCAGACACAGGTCACCTTTTAGTAGTCTGTAGGATACTACATTTAGTGACAAGGCTTTGAGTCAGTCCATGTAGGACATGTAGTTTAGGCCTTATATCCTTTTAGTAAGACATCTCTGTGGGGGTTCCAGTTGTTGCATGTCTCTCAACAGATACATGCCAAAGGAAGCATTATATTCAATGACTGGCCTAATGAGGGCTGAGTAAAGGGGGACAATGACATTCCTAGATCTAGATGCAATCCCTTTGGTTATAAACTGTGCAATACAGAAGGACTTCCTTACAACAATAAACACGTCAGTCAAAAGTTAGGTCACTATCCACATAAGTTCCCAAATCCCAAGCAACTGGGTCAATGTTTAGGGCTGTATTGTCACTGTGATAGTTCCCTGGAGCAGATGACTTTCCCAAGGATACAATAATGCATTTTTGGCATTTAGCTTCAGTCCATGATTTTGGCACCAGTTATTTATTTGAGACAAACCTTCCTAGAGGATGGCCTAGTCATTTGGGGATTCACTGACTGCCCCTAAGTTTGCAAATTACTTAGTCAGCCCTTTGGTATTGGCTGTTACTTCAGAAAAGTAGATAGTAATCAGGAGAGGTCCCAGCATAGAACCATCGAGCTTTCTCTCTCTCTCTCTCTCTAAATATATATATATATATATATATATATATATATATATATAGAGAGAGAGAGAGAAAGAGAGAGAGCTACATACAGACACAGGCTGACACACACACACACACACACACACACACACACACACACACACACACACGCACGCACGCACGCACGCACACACACACTAGGAGTTTACAACAATAATTTAAACCTGAATGGTTAATGATATAAAAGAAAGTTTCCAAAGACTAGTCCACAGAAATGTTGGAACAGGAATATGTCAGTGAAGTTGAACAAAACTTTTATTCCACTCACATGAAAATAAAGTATGTGCTTACATTTTAAAAGTCACTCTCAATAAACAAAATACTTCACCAGACTTCATAACTCCTATTATATCAAACACTTTAAATGCAGTTACTGTTGGCCACATGGCATGTCATGTGACACAACATATCTCTTCTTTCTCTTTAATACATGTTTACAATTGATGCTGTCATTAAATCCTTTCCCCACATGTATCATGTAAAATTTGCCATTTATACTCTTTATAGTTCAAATCATCATCTCTGTGTTCCCACTTTCATTTATTGATGCATGATCTAAAAAACAAATAAAAAGCTTTTAAAATGCATGCATTCTTCAGAGTGTCTAAAAATTGCATTGAAATTATCTTTTCCTTTTATATCCCCTAAATACTCAAAAAGTCTTTTTTTTAATTTCTAATAGATTTTACAATGTAAAAGCACACATTATACTTGCTGCATAATAAACTATGTGGTCTGATTTACAAGTAAATCATGTACAACTTCATAGTGACTACCTTCCTGGTGCCATTTTTACATCCTGTACAAGGAATTTTTCCATGTACATTATGAACACCAACAAGGGGTCTGCACGACTGCCTATCTGCTTGCTGGATTGCTTTATCTGCCTCATTTGCATGGATTTCACCTGCTTATGAGGTGATTTGCATGCCATGGACACTTCCACGTTCACACACTTTTGCCCGTCCTTCAGCTCTGTTTACTAGATTGCACATCTGCTTACTTCCATGTAAGCACTGTGGCACTATGCCTACATGGCAAATAAGTCCATATTGGCTTTACTGAATTCCTCCCAATGTTTATTGGAATGTTTTAAGTTAACATCTGAAGAGTACAGAAAAAAATTTTGTGAGTATAGAAGTAGGGGAGATGAAAGTGTATGCGATTATATTGCTGAGCTAAGCACTTATTTTCATAGGTGGGTGAGTTGGTATCAGGTCACCACTTTTGAAAGGCTGGCAGACCTTGTGGTGAGGGAACAAGCCCTTAGCACTTTGCCTGAGGACATGAGAATCTGGTTGGCAGACCAGGAGTGTAACTCTGAAGATGAGCTGTGGAGAAAAGGGGATCTCTACTTGGCAAGCAAGGCACCACTGCACAACAAGGAGATACCCAGTGCTGCACATGGATATAAGCAAACCCACAGTGGGCAGCCTAAACCACCTCAACAGAGTCCACCAGTAAAAGGGGAAGACACTAGTTCAGGTACACGGCCAGGATCAGAGTTTATATGTTTTAAATGCAACAGAGGGGCCGTGTAGCATATAAATGTCCACTAAAGCAAGGTGGGGAACAAAAAGCAAGGAAGCCAGCAAGTGGGAACAACAACATGATACTGATAAGTTGTCTGCAGACAACAGGTGTATCAAACTATCACCCGAGTTTGTATCCTATTTTGGTGGATGGAAAACAGGCCACTGCCAAGAGAGACGCAGCCTCTGACATAACCATTGTGAAGCCTGCAGTGGTTAGAGAGGAGCAGTACTTGCATGGTCAGTTCACTCCAGTCAGAGCTTTAGGAGGGACCCCATTCAAAATTCAAATGCCTTTGGCCACAGTTCACTTTGACTGGGAGCATAGAAAAGGAAGCAAACATGTAGATGTATTTAAGGATATCCCTGCAGAATTTGAAAGGGAATGATTCTGATAATGCAGTAACTTGTGTGCATACAGTTACATGCAGTCAGGCTTGGAGGCAGGCATGTAGGTCTGGTAGCCTGGGGGAGATGCCAACAGACTCTACACCTGAAGCCGGGGCTGGTGATGTGGCTATTTCAGGGAGGGAGCTTTCCTGTAGCAATGATCCTGAAGGTAAGCCACAGCTGCTGATAGGTACTGATGTTCCCTTGGACAGGGTCACTGCAAGGGCAGAGGTGAGTGGTAGTACCCAGGCTGATAGTGAGGGACCACTGTCAGAAAATACCAGACTTCCTGTGGAAGGGAATCTGGGAATGGTCATAAAGGTATAGTTGAAACAAGCTCAGCGCTTAGACCCTACATTTTGAGGCTTGAGGGAGGTAGCTAAGGAGGCACCTGATTCTCAAGGAAAAGGAGAGTCTGTATACTGGAACAAAGGGTTACTGTATAGAGAATGGACCCTTGAGGGAGGGCTAGAGTGTTAGGTAATACAGCAGTTGGAAGTGCCCAGAGCCTGCCATCTGGCACTTCTAGCCATATCTCATGACATTTTTTTGCAGGTCATAAGAGCATAAAGTGTAGTAAGAGACATATTATGCAGACCTTTCATTGGCCTGGGATTGCAAGGGCTATAACAGGATACTGTAGAATCTGTGAGCAGTGCCACCAAGTAGGCAAGGCAGGAGACAAGGTCAAAGCTCCTCTGATGCCTTTGCCTGTGATTGAGGAGCCATTTCAGAAGGTAGCTATGGATATTGTGGGGTCTATGAGTATGCCAATTTCCACAGGAAGAAATATATCCTAGTGGTAGTGGACTATCCTACTAGATATCCTGAGGTGATGGCTCTGTCCCCCATCAAGGCAGAGAAGGTGCCAAATGCTTTGTTAGATATTTCCAGCATGGTAGGTTTCCTGAGAGAAATACTGACTGACAGAGGTTCCAATTTTCATGTCAGACTTGCTTGATTTTCCATAGGAGTGCTGTGGGATGAAGCACCTAAAGAGTACCCCCTATCACCCCCAGACTAATGGTCTTGTGAAGGGGTTAAACTCTACACTGAAAAACATACTAAGGGCATTTGTAGATCAGTTAAGAGAGAGTGGGACAAATATTTGCCCCATCTGCTGTTTGCATACAGAGAGGTACCCCAGAAATCCACAGGGCTTTCACCCTTTGAGTTGCTGTATGGCCATAGGGTGAGGGACCCAAGATGAGTAGGAGGTGACTGTGAATCTCACAAGGAGTCGGTTGTGGCATATGTCCTAAACATTAGAACAATGCTTAGGAAGCTCATCGGCTTGGCCTAGGAGAACCTGGCAGGAGCCCAACAGCAGAAAAAGGACTGGTATGACAGGAATGTTCAAACATGAGAGTATGCTGTGCAACAGCAGATTATGGTACTTATTCCTGTCAGACACAACAAACTGCAGGCAGCTTGGGAAGGACCCTTCAGAGTGGTAAGGAAGGTCAGTGATGTTAACTGCATGGTAAAACTGCTAGACAGGAGGCAGAAGCACAAACTGTACTATGTTAACATGATAACGCCTTACCATGATAGGGAGACCCTTGTGCTGAGTATTTGCAGTGCATGGCAGGAGGAGTCTGAGGGGATTTGGTGACTGATCTCCTCAGTGAGGCTAGGACTGACACCTCAGTGGAAGGGATAGCAGTGTCCCAGTGGCTATTCCCTACCCAGGTTTGAAAAATCTGAGCAGTGTGACAGAAGTCTGGGGACATGTTCCCTGAGAAATCTGGGTGCACCCATCTGGTGCAACACCATATGGATACAGGGCCCCAAAGACCTATAAAGCAGGCCCGTTATATGGTGCCTGAGTGAGTTAGACAGACTCTAAAGGAGGAGATGCAGAAAATGTTGGAACTGGGAATAATCCAGAGTACAGAAGTCTCTGGGCCTCCCCACTGGTGCTAGTACTGAAGAAGGATGGCAGCACTAGGTTCTGTGTGGATTACAGAAAACTAAACAGTCACACAGAGTCAGATGCTTACCCCATGCCTAGGACAGATGAAGCCTTAGAGCAGCTGGGTAGAGCTTAGTATCTGATCACTATTGATCTGACCATGGGCTACTGGCAGGTGCCCTTGAATCCCATTGCAAGAGTGATGGCAGCCTTTATAACACCTTTCAGATTATACGAGTTCATGAAGATGCCCTTTGGCATTGTATCATAGCAGGAGCAGGAGATTATGCTCTTGCTTTCCTGATATTACCATCTACAGACATTCCTGGCAAGAGTACCTTCAGCATGTTAGGGAGGTCCTGGGCAGACTACAAAGGGCAAGGTTGACCATTAAGCCCACTAAGTGTCAGGTAGGTATGGCAGAAGTCTCCTACCTGGGACATAGATTGGAGAGTGGTAAGATCAGCCCTTAACCTGTCAAAGTGGAAGCTATTTGGGCATGGCCTGCCCCTGTTACCAAAAAGCAGGTGAGGGCATTCTTGGGGACAGCAGGGTACTATAAAAAGTTTGTTCTCAGTTATAGTACAACAGCTGGTCCCTTCACAGACTTGATGAGGAAAAATGGGCCAAATAAGGTTGTGTGGACCCCACCCTGTAAGCAGGCATTCGAAAAGCTTAAAGGGGCTTTGGGATCCCCAGTGCTAGCCAGCCCAGATTACAGTAAAGAATTTGTTATGCAGGTGGATGCTTCAAACCATGGACTGAGGGCTGTACTCAGCCAGGTTTACTCAGAGGAAGAAGAGTACCCTGTTGTTTATCTCAGTCATAGACTTCAACCCAGGGAGGAATGTTATGCAGCTGCAGAAAAAGAATGTCTAGCCATAGTATGGACATTGCAAAAACTTCAGCCCTTTTTGTATGGAAGGAAATTCACTGTGGTTACAGACCACAATTCCTTAACATGGCTACATCATGTCAGCCAGCAAAATGACAAGTTATTAAGGTGGCATCTAGGGTTGCATGTATATGACATGAACAGTACATCACTGTAGTGGGATCAACAATGCAAATGCAAATGGGGTCTCAAGACAGGGTTTGGGTTAATGTGTTCCCAGACAGGCTCATTTCTCTCAAGCAATGTTTCTTATAGGTTCATAGGTAGGTACTAGGCCTGAATGCATTTATAAGCCTAGCCAGAATGTGTTGGCTTTCGCTGCCCCTTTAGATTAGTTCCCTATGCTTCTGTCCAGCAGAGCCATTGAAGTGATCCCTGGGGTAAACTTTCTGTTTCCCATCCACTCGTCAAGGTTTCTCTTGAAGAGGGCTAGCGAGGTGCTCTGCCTAATGTAGATTGGAATCTTGTTCCAGTGCATGGCAAGTCTCTGGGACAGGAATCTATCCTTCCAGCATGTCCTATTTATTGTTGTGGTGAGGTTTAGATCTCTGGAGTGTGTGGCTTGAAGGGATATGGTTTTCTTTAGGTGGAGCATGTCCATCAATTCTGGGTTGTACATGGCTTTGTATGTCAGGCAGAGATCTCCTCTGAGTAGGCGGTATGCAACCGAGTACAGTTGGAGTTTCTTCAGTCGAGCTGCATAGGGCATCTGCTTGAGGCCAGTGATCCTCTTGGTGAGGTACTTCTGTGGTCTTTCCAGTTGTTGCAGGTCTCTTGTAAAGTACATCCCAAATGGGGCATTTTACTCTATGATGAGTCTGATTAGTGATGTGTAGAGGGGCCCATTGACCTCTTTCAATCTGGATGCAAACCCTTTTGTGATTAGGTGGGCCACATAGAAGGATTTTCTAACCACTTTGGCAATGTGATTATCAAAAGAGAGGTTACTATCTACTTGGGTCCTCAGATCCCTTATTATGTCTTCCATATTTAGGGGGCTACCACCTATGCGGTAGTTTGTAGGTACTTTGTTTTTTTCCAAAGGGGATGACTATGCACTTTTTGGCATTTAGCTTGAGGCCATGGTTTTGACACCAGGTATCTGTCTCAGTGAGACACTTTTGGAGGATGTCTGTCAGCCGGAGAGTCAATTATAGCCCCTAATTTGCAGTCATCTGCAAACTTTGTCAGCCATAATCCTCCTGTGCTTGCCTGTACCTCTGAGAAGTATATGCCGAACAGGAGGGGTCCTAGGACTGAGCCCTGGGGAACACCACTTGTAACCGGTTTATAGTCAGACCTAGCTCCTGCAACTCTTACCATGTGGGTTCTGTCCGTGAGCCAGTTGGCAACCCATCTCATGATGTAGGGGTTTTGGTTCAGGCTGGTAAGCTTGTCTATAATACCTGAGTGGGGAATGGTGTCAAAGGCCCTTGCAAGGTCTAGGTAGGCTGTGTGGACCATCTTTCCCTCATCTATAGCCCAGGTAACTGTCTCAAAGAAGTTCACAAGGTTTAGAAGGCATGATCTGCCCTTAACAAAGTCATAATGGGTAGAGGCCAGTGTTTGGAGGTTCCCAATGTCTCTGTTAATGAGATCCACTATGATGTGCTCCATAGCTTTGCAGACCAAGCTAGTCAGGCTTATAGCATGATAGTTTACAGGGTCCGTTGTGGCTCCACCTTTGTGGAATGGAATCACTGTTGCTGTGTGCCACTCTGTGGGCATGTAGCCTGTGGAGAGGCTGAGTTTAAATAGTGTGTTTAGGTGAGAGGTTAGTTCATCTTTGAGCTTATGTAGGATGCAGCCTGGGACACTGTCCGGTCCCATTGATGATGTGTTTTTAGCTTTGGAGAGGGCTGTTTTAACCTGAGTGTCTGTGATTTCAGGGTCACTACATTCTTCTGGTATAGTTATGGACCCTTTTGGAGGTGAGAGGGGGGTGAAGTTTGCATTGAACCTGTCTGCCAGGATGTTGGCTATATTGGTGTGTTCACTGTATTTTGTGGCATTCTGCACTAACTTTGAGCAGATCTGAGAATTGCCACTTAGATTCTTGACATAACTAAAGAATGCCTTGTGGTTATCTTTGGAGTCCATGGCAATTTTTCTTTTGAAGCTAGCCTTGGATGATTTTATGAGGGAACATAGTTTCTTGCTGATACTGATCAGGGATGTCTACCCTTCTTGGGATTTTACTCTTTTCTGTACTAGTTTCTGACTTCTATTGTATAGCTTGTTTATGGCAGGGGTCCACCAGACTGGTTTCCTTTTCTTGGAGGAGTGAGTCTTGGTTTTGTTTGGGATAGCATGATCCATGCATTCTTGTAGGTGCCTGTAGAGTGCATTAGCAAAGGATTTTGCAGCTTGGACAGCATTATCCTTTAGCATGAGGGCTTTGAAACTTCCTACCTCAGTCTTAAGTAACGTGAAGTTTGCTTTTGAAAGGTTTTTCATGGTGGTTTCTTTGACCATGGGAAAAATTAGCTTGCATCTTCAAAGGGGGAAAAGATGCAATGATGTGAGGTAGTGCCAGCTGTGCCAGAGGGACTAGGGGATTGCATGTGTAACATGTGACAGCATAGCTAGCTGGAGTTTTGTAAATAATTATGTCATTTAAATATCAAACTGATTACAGATGCTTGTGTTAAAATGTGTTTGTAAAGTTGCTTGTGTTAAAAATGTATCAGTGAGTCCTGCTGGACAGAAAAGAAATATACTTGTATATTAGACTGCATTGTTGTAACTGATGAAATGTATATATTTTAACAGAGGATACTGGAAGTAAAGGGTTTAAGCTAATCTCAGATAACCTTAAGAAAAATAGCCTGAAATTAAATGAGTTGGTTTAGACCAAAAAGATTTTATCTCATAGGTTTGATTCCAGCCAGAGACCCAATGTCTGTGCTACCCTGGCATGCCTGAGAATAGCTTGTTAGTCTCTGCAGGAAGGGTGGAAGTGCTGGAATTGTTTAGGAATTTCCAGATGCTGTAATAAACCTTAAATAAATTTATATGTGTGCATTGTGACACATCAGTGTCAGATTCTGGCTCAATTTCTAGTGAGGGGGTAGTATGGGAACCACAGAGTCAAGTGACCAGATGTGATGTCATTCTGTAGCCAGCACTGAAATCGTATTTGAATACTAGTGAGAGATGTGAGGTATACACTTTGTTTTGGGGACCTGACAAAGACACGCATCCACTTTCATCTTTCCTTGCTTTAATAAGTAACTAGGGAAGCAATTCTTCAGTTAGTTAAGAAAATAGAGTGAGATTAGCTGAATGTCTGAGTCTTTCCATCTGTATTTTTTTATGTTTCCTGTCAGTGAAACTTTGGTGTTTATTGTAAATAGATATTCAGTATTTTCATGTTTTCTTTTTATTATTTTTATTAAATATATCTAAACCTTTCATTATGGCTGGTATTTTAGAAAATATTATTTGAGAGTATTTGCATTTATTTAGTGGTACTGTAGCTCCATGTTCCTGAAAGTCTTGCTGCTTGGTTAATATTAGCATTTGTATAAGTATTAATTTTAATAAGTGTAACTGGGTACCTTTGTAAGAGCCTTAAAGTAGCTGGTTTTAGATATTCTGGTGGCAGTGGATCTACCTTATATTCTGGGTGGGGTGTCAGAGCAGATAAGCTGTGCCAGCCTTTTCCAAGTGTGAGTGTGTGAAAATTCAAATCCCAAAGAGAGTGTGTGTGTGACAGCTACTTTAAACAGGGGCACTGAGAACACTGGTTTCACAGAGAGGGTGGTGTAGGTCATGGCTTGGAACACCTGGCTAAGGACTTATCTCTTAGTAGTCAGTGGGGAGTCTTATTTGAGTCTTGGAGATAAAGCCCAGCCCCAGGACTGGAGTGTGCAATCCCTGTGTGCTCTTAAGACAAATTGTACTTGGTGCAGCGGATTGCATCTGAAAATACTATGCATGTCTATTTTTTCTCAGCGAGTGTTCCCCACCAGTGTCAGTGGTGACGATTGAGGCTCCTTGATCACTGGCCCTGGGGTGGGACATCACTGTCTCATATATCAAACAAATGTTAATATCTCTGTAGCCATAAGGGTGAGTAATGAAACAATTAGCTGTTCAGAATAAGCAGTTGATTGTAATGCTAGTCTTTAGATTGTAAGTCTGAAACTGGATTTTGTACATCATAATTAACACGGTAAATATGCATACTGTCAGCGACATTTTCTTTATCTGCCTGAGAGATTTCATGAGGCTATGCAGTGCTCTCAGTGTTACTTTATTGTTAAGATATACAGAAAATTATGAAAATTATGACAATATAAGTAAATGGTATATGAACAACAATTAATATCTCTTAGGCAGCACTAGACAGAGCTCAAATATCAGAGCATTCAGGTTGCACATCATGCAAACTTTAAGACTAAATCTTTCAATAGCTTGTATATAGAATGATTTTGAAATTATTAATGCAAATATGAACAGGCTATATTAGTCACCAAGATGGGTCAGTTGAATGTAACTGCAGATGAATCTGGAGGCATCACTAGGCTGTAATGAGTTAATACAATGGACAAAGGAAATAAGGAGCCATTTTGGCTTTGGAGATGTACTTGGATACAACTGGAGAGTACTTGCCTGAAAATCTTGTCTTGTTCTGTATAGCTTCATGTTAAACTTCTGAGATGGCCCACATCTGATGAGTGTATCAAATGAAAACGGAGACTTTAAGACATTTATGTGTTTTCTGTTAGTGCTGGTGGTTCTGCAACTGTTGGAATCTGATAAATAAATGAGTGTTCACTGAAGATTTTATCCATGGCTTTATTGCTTCAGCTGACAGAGGTGCTAGTGTGGATTACTGGTCTTTTTGCTTTGGTACCTGGTTGCTTGCTGATTTTTGGATCTTATGGAGCTACTACCTACATTTCTTTCAGGAGATATCAACTTGGTAAAATGAGCCATGGTTATTCAGGAGAAGATTGCCCCTGGGCTGGCTGGAGTGATGCCATCTGTACTCCAACTTACAAACAGTCCTCCTCAGTTCTTTAGTGTTCAACATCACTCCATGGCCTTTGTGGTCTAAAGTAAATTAAACATGTACAGCTGGGATCTAAGATGTCAAAGGTTGCTGTGAGTGCTCCATAATAAGTGTCAGTCAATTCTTCTGCATTTCCAACACTACGGCCTTGAAGGCATTGGTACAACACAAGATGAAGAGAACCTGAGATGAGCAGGTTAAATGTACATTACTGTTAACTGGGGTAGAGCACTGATCCCACTGGACCTATTTCCGTCTTAGTCCAGGAAAAACACAATAGATACATGGCATTATATAGAGTGAATGATAAAATGGAATAAATACATATACTGTATACAAAGTGAATATCACAGTAGGCTTGTGGATATAAAGACAATAGGTAAAGGACATTATATACAGAATGACTGAAAGAATATAACATATACGTGCACTATCTATAGAGTGGCATCAGAGTCCATATGCTTAAATATCACAAAATAGAGTCAGCCCAAGGTATGTAGACAGAAGAAATGAATGAAGAGGCTAAGCTATATGAATAGAGCGAGAGAGCAGCTGCATTGTACTATACTCTTCATATGTGCTTTTATTTCTGAATAGAAAATGGAGTAAGAGGAATGACCTTTAAGAAAAGAAGGGGAAGATTCCCACAGTTTGGGACTAAGGACTGGGAAAACATGATCAGTGCAGCAAAGCCTAGTTTGAGGGGTTTGGAGAAGTGGATATCAGCTGTTAAGATGTCTAAGGTTGTATGATGGTGAATCTTTGAATAGTCTAGAAGTTAGTGGGGGGAAGATGTCATTCATGATAGGTTTAAATAGCTGACAGGCAAGTAAAAAGTCAGCAGTTAGCTTTTTCAATGGTTTTGCAGTGGTGTTTATTTCTTGTGGAGAGGGTAATGAATCTGCAAATAGCATTTCAAATGCACTGAATGGTAGATACATTTCTTTTAGAAGCTGCAGCAATTTGTGGCAGACAATATTCTAGCTGAGCCAGTAAGAAACTTTTACCTATAACATTTCTACTGGGTCTGGAAAGAAAAGTGGATATCATGTTAACCCAGAATAGGAGACAGCTGATTTTTTTGTACGTAGTCCAGGTAGAGTAGGAAATTTTGGAAAAGGTCCAACCAAACCCCTTAAGTATTTCAGTAGTGTTAAGATGGTCAAGGATATTTAAAGGCCTGGAGATAGCAGTGAGCTTTAGCCTAGACGCAGCAAACATTGTTTTTGGTTTAGACAAGTTTAGTAGTAATTATTTATCACTGACCCATTTAACAAGGGCATGAAAATCAGCCTGAAATGCAAGTTCAAGAGAAGAGGCACAATGGCTGGAAGGGAAATGAACCATGTCTTCAGCATACAACTGGAGAGGAAGATGGGTTAAGTCAAGAGGGAGTTTGCTGATGCAGAAAAGAGGAGAAAAGAGGTGCCAGAACAGGTGTTTGCTAATGTAGATAGAACAGAGAAGAGGTGCCAGAATAGATGTTTGTTAATGTAGATAGAACAGAGGAGAGGTGCCAGAATAGATGTTTGTTAATGTAGATAGAACAGAGGAAAGGTGCCAGAATAGATGTTTGTTAATGTAGATAGAGCAGAAGAGAGGTGCCAGAATAGATGTTTGTTAACATAGATGAAACAGAGGACAGGTGCCAGAACAGATGTTTGTTAAAGAAACTAAACTAGTTATGCTCCAAAGAGACAAAAAATGGAAACAATACCAAAGAAACAAAAAAAACTAACACCCTACTCGAGTTCAAACAACTGCAAAACACCATAAAAAAACTAAAATTTAGAGACTTAAAAACATACTATTCCAAACTTCAATCTGAGTACCCAACCAACCCGAGAAAATTCTGGGACACAATCTCCTCTATCCTACACCCTGGAAATAAAGACAATCCCTGTTCCAATCCCAACCTTACTGACCTTGAAACTGCCACCCTATTCAACTCCTTCTTTGTGGATTGTATAGCTAAACTATCCTCCTCCTTCCCCAACCTATCCCCCAACCCCAATCCCACCAGCCCATCACATCCCTCCAACTACAAATCTCTTCCCTCCACTTTCAGCCTAAAACCCATCCCCACAGGTACAATAAAAAAACTACTCCTCCAACTAAAACTCTGTTGCAACACACCTGATAATTTACATCAGCCATTCTTAAAATAGCAACTGACAGCATTGCCTTCCCCATCTCCATCCTTATAAATCGTTCTATTCAAGAAGACTATGTCCCTTCTATCTGGTGACATGCATACATCATCCCTCTCCATAAAGGTGGCAAAAACACTGACACCACCAATTTCAGACCCATTGACATCCTTTCCCAGCTTTCCAAAATCCTGGAAAAATGTATCCATTCACAACTGATGCCATATCTAACTCACAAAAATCTTCTCTGCCCCACTCAGCATGGCTTCTGCCCTGGCCACAGTACCATAACTGCCCTGCTGCCCTTTCTCGAGACCTTAAAACTAAGCAAGTGACTCTGGTAAATTCATGTCTACCCTGTACCTTGACCTATTAAAAGCTTTTGATACCATCTCCCACCTCTTACTCCTGTCTCAACTCTCCTCGCACAGCCTCTCTCCCTCCACCATACCCTGGTTCTGTAGCTACCTCTCAGAATGACAACAAGCAGTACAATGGAAATCCTCAACCTCTCCCCTTTCTACCCAGCCCCACTGGAGTCCCCCAAGGTTATGTTCTAGGCCCTCTACTCTTCAATATTTGTATCGATAACTATCATTACACCCTCCCTGATTCATCACTAATCCAATGTGCAGATGTTTCAGCTATCATCTGCTCAGCATACTCCCCCACCGATCTCCATCTAAAAACCCAGTTAGCTTTCTCTAAAACAGAAATCTGGATGCAAAACAAGCACCTGGCCCTAAACACAAATAAAACCAAACTGATGATTTTTCCCTTCAAGAAACTCCCCCATCGACAAAAACTCATTCTCTATACTCAGCCAGAGCAATGTCCCCAATGAAATTGTATCAAATACTAAACTGCTATGTGTTATTATTATTACTGATGAACATCTAAATTTTGACATTCATATTCATACCACCATCAAAAAAAACACCAAAAACTAGGACTCCTGTGCAGACACAACCGCTACCTCACCCTCTCCACCAGAAAAACCCTAGCCTCCACCTACCTTCTTCTCTCTCTTATGTATGGTGCCCCTCTATTAACTAATCTCTAACTCGGCCTTCAATCCAAACTCGAATCTTGCTACAATAAAATTAGCAAATTCACTACCAACTCAAAAAACTCATCCCACCATTGCCACTCTCTCCATACCCTGCAATGACTCGAACTGCCCAATTACCCCTAACCCCCTACATTCCTAACTGCTCCCTCAGTTCAGAAAACCCAAACCTCCTAAAAATCTACAAACTTTTATGAACCCCCTCCCCGGCCACCTCCTGCTATCCTGTTCCTTATCTAAACTATGGAGCTCTCTCCCTCCATGCGCAATACTGCTAACCACGCCAACTTCAAATCCCTCCTATTCTCACATCTTGCTTAAAAATGGGCAAGCCCATGCAACTCTCCCACATAAATCTACCCCCAACTATGCTTATCCCCACCCCCATCCCAACTAATTCTCACACCACCACGCTGTCTATTACCGCATTCTATTACCTACACAGGACACTCTCCTGTTGCACCATGGTTAACCTTGCTATATCTTCTTATATCTAATATTGTGAATTTATCAAATCAAATATGTATTCTGACTATGTACATACAAAAATTGCCCACCTCTGTTCTATTACCTGTATGTCCCTGCATGTGTTTATTCTAAGTATTGTGCCTCTTATCTGTTTCACTGTATTTTTAGTATGCTATAATTGATCACACTAGTTTGTATATATTTGTAATTTGTATGTTTGCAATTTGTTACTGGAGCTTTTCACCCTGGGTCTTCACTGAAAATGGGCTCTTCTTGGCCCAGAGGACTTCCCCGGTCATCAAATTGAAATAAATAAATTAATTAATTAATAAATTAATAAATAATGTAGATAAAATAGAGAGAGGTGCTAGAAAAGATGTTTGTTAAAGCAGACAGAACAGAAGAGAGATGCCAGAATAAATGTTTGTTAATATAGATAGAGCAGACAAGAGGTGTCAGAATAAATGTTTTTTAATGTAGATTGAGCACATGAGAGGTTCCAGAATAGATGTTTGTTAATGTGGATACAACAGAGGAGAGGTGCCAGAATAGATGTTTGTTAATGTAGATAGAGCAGAAGAAAGGTGCCAGAATAGATGTTTGTTAATGTAGATAATGCAGAGGAGAGGTGCTGGAATAGATTTTTATTAATGTAGATAGAACAGAAGAGAGGTAATAGATGTTTGTTAATGTTGATAGAACACTGGAAAGGTGCTGGAATAGATGTTTGCTAATGTAGGTAGAATAGAGGAGAGGTGCTGGAAGAGATGTTTGTTAATGTAAATAGACCAGAGGAGAGGTGCCAGAATAGATATTTGTTAATGAAGATAGAACAGAAGAGAGGTACCAGAATAGATGATTATATATGTAGATAGAACAGAGGAGAGGTGCTGGAATAGATGATTGTTAATGTAGATAGAACAGAAGAGAGGTAATAGATGTTTGTTAATGATGATAGAACAGAGGAGAGGTGCTGGAACAGATGTTTGTTATTGTAGATAGATCAGACCAGAGGTGCCAGAATAGATGTTTGTTAATGTAGATAGAAGAGAGGAGATGTGCTGGAATAGATGTTTGTAGAAAGAACAGAGGAGATATGCTGGAATAAATGTTTGTTAATATGTATTGAGCAGAGGAGAGGTGCCAGAATAGATGTTTGTTAATGTGGATAGAAAAGAGGAAAGGTGCTAGAATAATTATTTGTTATTGTAGATAGAACAGAGGAGAAGTGCCACAATTGATGCTTGTTAATGTAGATGGAACAGAGGAGAGATGTTAGAATAGATGTTTGTTAATATATATATATATATGGAATAGAGGAGAGGTGCCAGATTAGATGTTCGTTAATATAGATGGAACAGAGAAGAGATGTCAGAATACATGTTTGTTAATGTATATGGAATGGGGGGGGGGGGTTGCTGGAATAGATTTTTGTAGATAGGACAGAGGAGAGATGCCAGAATAGATGTTTGTTAATGTAGATAGAGCAGAGGAGAGGTGACAGAATAGATGATTGTTAATGAAGGTAGAACATAAGAGGGGTTCCAGAACAGATGTTTGTTAATGTAGGTAGAGCAGAGGCGAAGAAAGGTGCCAGAACTGATGTTTGTTAATATAGATAGAACAGAGGAGAGATGCTGGAACAGATATTTGATAATGTAGATAGAAGAGAGGAAAGGTGCCGGAATAGATGTTTGTTAATGTAGGTAGAGCAGAGGAGAGGTGCCAGATTAGATGTTTGTTAATGTAAGTAGAGCAGAGGAGAGGTGGCAAAAAAGATGTTTGTTAATGCAGATAGGACAGCGGAGAGATGCCAGAATAGATGTTTGTTAATGTGAATAGAACAGAGGAGAGGTGCCAGTATAGATGTTTGTTAATATAGATAGAACAGGGGAGAGGTGCCAGAACTGATTTTTGTTAATGTATATGGAACAGAGGAAAGGTGCCAGAATAGATGTTTGTTAACGTAGATAGAGCAGAGGAGAGTTGCCAAAGTAGATGTTTGTTAATGTAGAGTGAACTGAGGAGTGGTGCTGGAGTAGGTGTTTTTTATTGTTGATTGAACAGATGAGAGGTACCAGAATAGATTTTTTGTTAATGTGGCTAGAACAGAGGAGAAGTGCTGTAATAGATGTTTGTTATTGTAGATAGAACAGAGTGGAGGTGCTGGTACAGATGTTTGTTAATGAAAATAGAACAGAGAAGAGGTGCTGGAACAGATGTTTGTAGATAGGACAGAGGAGAGATGCCAAAATAGATGTTTGTTAATGTGGACAGAACAGAGGAGAGCTGCTGGAATAGATGTTTGTTATTGTAGATAGAACAGACAAGAGGTGCCAGAAGAGGTGTTTGTTGATGTAGATAAAACAGAGGAGTGGTGCTGGAATAAATGCTTGTTAATGAAGATAGAACAGAGGAGAGATGCTGTAATAGATGTTTGTAGATAGTACAGAGGAGAGATGCTAGAATAGATTTTTGTTAATGTAGAGAGAGCAGAGGAGAGGTGCCAGACTAGATGATTGTTAATGAAGATAGAACATAGTAAAGGTGCCAGAACATTGTTAATGTGAATAGAACAGCGGAGATGTGCCAGTATAGATGTTTGTTAATATAGATAGATGTTTGTTAATGTAGATATTGTGACGCCTGTGCCCTGGCCCAGCAATCAAGGAGCCTCAGTCCTCACCACCAACACCAGAGAGGGCGTGTCATATAGGAGGAAAGGATAACAAACACACATAGTAAAGTGCAATTTCCTTTAAGAGCACACAGAGATCACAGTCTGTCCAGGGCTGGTCACTCCCTTGCTCCCCATGTCCCCAATAATACTTCCCATGGGCACAGCTATAGGGTCCAGATCTCAGCCTATCTCGACAAGCTAAAATCTTCAGCACTCTCTCTGTCCAACCAGTGCTTCATGTCCCTGCCCAAGTAACTGACACACACACACACTTTGAGATAAGAGGTAATACAATCACACAGACTCTTCTGGGGAAGACTGGCATAGGTTCTCCAGCTGTGCCCCCCTTTACCCAGACTATACGGTAGTAATTACTGCCACCACCCAGCTAATATTTATCAGCTACTCAAAGGACCTTAAAAGGGTGTCCAATTATTACTGTGCAATATTATTATCCAATTAGTAAGTGTGACTAATCAGTCAAGGCTTATTAGAGTGGCTTTGTGCAATAAACTATAAATTTGCAATACACTCTAGAGCTTAACGTATCTCTACACAAACCAGCCAGAGTTAAAAGGTTTTAAAATATTTAATAATAAATAATTAAAACCACAAGACAATACTTTCTACTACACAGTGCTAGACAAGAGAGTTCAGAGATCACACAGAAATACTTAAAATAAATCAGTAGTACAGTTCTGTCATCACAGAAAAACTCTTAGTCTAAGATTTCTAATTTCTAGCTCTCTAAAAGAAAACACAAGTTGAAGATAACTTACATAAGACAACAGGCAGTACTGAGTTGGATAGTCAGACAAAAATGCTTAATAATCTCTGGTTCTCACTGTTTAAACTGAAACTCCAATTCTGCTAAACATTATATCATCTTTTACACCTTCCTGGTGTTTCCAGGCTGACAGAAACTGCATTTACATTCTTTTATACTTAGAGCAATAAAGGACATTCCACGTGTAAATACTGGCCATTAACTTTAGCCTTAAAACAATAGGCAGGATGCTTACTGCAGACTCATCAACTCCAAATTCTAACTTCAAAGGAACAGACATAAAGTAATTTTAATTTCAAAGGACCAACAAGAAATGCTTGACTTAACTTTCTTTACAGCAGAGGGCAATGTTGCCACATTGTTTTAAGTTCAACATTTCACAGTATTTACAAATGATAGAATTATCTGCACAATTCTATCTAGCAAGGCTGGCAGCCTTAACCCATCTCTACCACTCTTCACATTTCTCCACCACCCCCCAGAGAACTCAAGCTAGTTTTTCAAGTGACCCTTGAGAAGCACCGCTTGATAGGGTTAGGTCTATCTGAGTGTACCTCACCCCATTCCCTGTCTTGAGAGCCCATCTGCATTGGCATTGCTACTCCCACTATGGTGCTGCACTGACATATCATATGCTTGCAACCCTAGGCTCCATATTAGCAACTTGGCATTTTGCTGGCTGACTCTGTTTAACCATGTTAGGGGGTTGTGATCTGTCATAACAGTGAATTTCCTTCCATACAGATAAGGCTGAAGTTTTTGCAGTGCTGACACTATGGCTAGACATTCCTTCTCTATAGCTGCATAGCATTCCACCCTGGGTTGGAGTCTACGACTGAGATATAACACTGGGTGTTCTTCCCCCTGTAAAGAAATATGGCTAAGTACAGCCCCTACCCCATGGTTTGAAGCCTCCACCTGCACAACAAATTCTTTGCAGTAATCTGGACTGGCTAACACAGGGCATCCTCCCAAAGCTTCTTTAAGCTTCTGGAATGCCTGCTCACATGCTGGGGTCCACACTAACTTATCTGTCCTGTTCTTCCTTGTCAGGTCTGTGAGGGGAGCAGCTATTGTACTGTAACTGGGGATGAACTTTCTGTAGTACCCTGCTGTCCCTAAGAATGCCCTCACCTGCTTTTTAGTAACAGGCGCAGGCCATGCCTGAATGGCTTCCACTTTGGCAGGTTCTGGCCTTATCTTACCACTCTCCACTCTATGTCCTAAGTAGGAGACCTCCGCCATAACCACCTGACATTTACTTGGATTAATGGTCAACCCTGCCCTCTGTAGTCTGCCCAGCACCTCCATGACATGCTGAAGGTGCTCTGGCCAGGAATAGTTGTAGATGGCAATATCATCCAGGTAAGCAAGGGCAAACCATCCTGCTCCTGCTAGGATATTATCTACCAGCCTCTGGAAAGTCGTTGGGACATTCTTCATCCCAAAGGTCATCTTTGTGAACTCATACAATCCAAAAGGAGTCACAAAGGCTGAATTCTCTCTAGCACTGGGAGTCAAGGGCACCTACTAGTAATCCTTAGTAAGATCAATGGTTGTAAGATACTTAGCCCCACCCAGCTGCTCTAGGGCCTCATCTGTCCTAGGCATGGGGTAAGCATCTGTCTTGGTGTGACTATTTAATTTCCTGCCGTCCACACAGAACCTGGTGCTGCCATCCTTCTTTGGCACCAGCACCACTGGGGAGGCCCAGGGACTGTTGGACTCTTGAATCACCCCTAGTTCCAACATCTACTGCATCTCCTCCCTTAGAGTCTGTTTGACTCTCTCAGGCACCCTATAAGGGGCCTGCCTAATAGGCCTTTGGGGTCCAGTATCCACCTGGTGCTGCACTAGTAAACATGTCCACAAATTCCTGCAACACTGCTCAGATTTCTCATAGGTAGGAGATAACTCCTGGGACATTGCTACCCATTCCACTGAGGTGTCAGTCCAAGCCTCACTGAGGAGATCAGTCCCCATATCTCCCTCAGACTCCTCCTGCAATCCACTGCAAATGCTCAGCACAAGGTCCTCCCTATCATGGTAAGGTTTCATCATGTTAACATGGTACACTTTGTGCCCCTGCTGTATACCTAGCCATTCCACCATGTAGTTAACATCACTTACCTTTCTTACCACCTTGTAGGGTCCCTCCCAAGCTGCTTGCAGCTTGTCGTGTCTGACAGGAATGAGAACCATTAACTGCTGCCCCACAGCATACTCTCTAGCTCGAGTATTCCTGTCATACCACACCTTTTTCTGTTGTTGGGCTTCTGCCAGGTTCTCCTGGGCCAAGCCCATGAGTTCTCTGAGCCTTGTCCTGAGGTTTAGGATGTATGTCACAACAGACTCCTTGTGAGACTTGCACTCACCTTCCCACTCATTTCAAATTAAATCTAGAGGTCCCCTCACCCTATGTCCGTACAGCAACTCAAAAGGTGAAAAGCCTATGGATTCCTGGGGAATTTCTCTGTAAGCAAACAACAGATGGGGCAAATATTTGTCCCACTTCCTCTGAAACTGATCTGCAAATGCCTGTAGCATGGACTTGATTGTAGAGTTTAACCTCTCAATAATACCATTAGTCTGGGGATGGTAGGGGTGGTCTTCATGTGCTTCACCCCACAGGACTTCCACTGACAAGACAGCAGGTCTGACATGAAATTGGTACCTCTGTCGGTCAGTATTTCTGTTGGGAAACCCGCCCTGCTGAAAATCTCTAACAAAGCATTTGCCACCTTCTCTGCCTCAATGAAGGACAAAGCCACTGCATCAGGGTACCGTGTAGCATAGTGCACTACCACTAGGATATACGTTTTCCCTGTGGAACTTGAGGTACTCAGAGGACCCACAATATCCATAGCTACCCTCTGAAATGGCTCCTCAATTACAGGCAAAGGCATCAAAGGAGCTCTCACTTTGTCTCCTGCCTTGCCTACCTTTTGGCACTGCTCACAGGTCCTTCAGTACCCTGCTACATCATTAGAAATTCCAGGCCAATAGAAGTTCTGCATAATATGCCTCTTTGTATGTTTTATGCCCATATGACCTGCAAAGGAAATATCATGGGCTATGGCTAGAAGCTCCAGATGCTAGGCTCTAAGCACTACCAACTGCTGTACTCTCTCACCTTCTAGCCCTCCCTCAGGGGTCCACTCTCTGTACAGTAACCCTTTGTCCCAGTATACAGATTCCCCCTTTCCTTGAGAATCAGGTGCCTCCCTAGCTACCTGCCTCAGGCTTGCAATGTAGGGTCTGAGAGCTGAGCCTATCTCATCTCTCTCCTTGTAACCCTTCCCAGCTCCTCTTCCAGAGGAATTCTGGCATCCTCTGACAGTGGTGCCTCACTGTCAGCCTGGGTACTACTATTCACCCCTACCTTTACAGTAACTCTGTCCAAGGGAACATCAGTACCCACAAGCAGCTGTGGCTCACCTTCAGTCTCACTGCTGCAGAGTAGCTCCCTCCCTGAAGCAACCAGCTCAGCAGTCCTAGCTGCAAGTATGCAGTCTGTCTGGGTCTACCCCAACCTTCCAGATCCACATGCTTGTCTCCTAGCTTCACTGTGTGTAACTGCATAAGTACATGGTACTGCCTCATCCAAATCCTTCCCTCTCAGGACATCTGCAGGATGGTAGTTTAGTACCCCTGTTGTCTCAAGACAATCTACTATTGGCATTTTGTCTTTCCCACTTAACTGGCTCCCCTCACCTTTGGTTCCCCACCTTCCCTCCATGAACACCTGTATGCCACATGGCCCCACTGGCTGCATTCAAATCATTTAACCCTAACTCCTGGATGTGTACCTGGACTATTGGCTTCCGCTGGTACTGGCAGATTCTGTTGTGGCAGTCTGTGCTGCCCACCATGGGTTCCTTTAGACCCATGAGTAGTAATGGGGGTCCCCTTCCTGGGCAGAGCTGCCCTGCTTGCCAGCTATAGGTCTCCCTTCTTTCTCAACTCATCTGAAGTAGCACATTGTCTATCAGCTAACCAGATCCTCATGTCCTCAGGCAAAGTGCTAAGGGCTTGTTCCCTCAACAAAAGGTCTGCCAGCTCTTCAAAAGTGGTGACCTGACATCCACTCACCCACCTATGGAAATAAGTGTTCAGTTCAGCAACATATTCTCACACGCTTTCATCTGCCTTGGGTCTATGCTCACAAAACTTTTTCCTATACATTTCAGGCGTTAGCTTAAACAGTTCTAAAAGACATTTCTTAACAGCAGTATAATCAAAACATGCAACATCAGACATTTTGGACAGAACAGTTACAGCTTTACCATGGATTAAGGGGGTCAGAAACCATACCCAGAGCCCTTGGTCAACTTCAAACTGTTTACATACCCTCTCAAACATATGAGTGAAACTATCAAAATTATCCCCCTCTTTAAACTGTGGAAGAAATTTACTGATTTTTTGTGCTTCTGGGGTCCAGTTACTCCCTTCCCCATTACCTCAATGACTCTGGCAAAGAGTCAGCATCTCCTTCTCATGCTGCCTCTGCTTTTCTTGTTCCTCAGTTTGCTTTCGTAACAGTTTCTCATTCTCCTCAGGCTGCAACCATCACAGTCTCTCACTTGCTTCTAATTGCACATGCCTGGCCTCCAAATGAAGTCACTTTAGCTCCAGCTAGAGTTTTAAGTCCACTGCAGAAAGGTTGAGCTGTCCATTCTCCAAAGGAATTATATTTCCATTGCCAGTCTGATTGTCCTCCTGGTTGCTATTTTCTGGTGCAGCTGTAACCAAGGCTGCAATCAGGTCTGCCTTAGGTTTCCATGCACCAGTCTCCTAGCCTGGTACATCTCCACCAGCTGGCTCCTTGTCAGCTTTCCATACTCCCCTGCTGACATGCTGCCTGCTCACCCTGACTAACTAAGCTAACAAAAGAAATAAAACAATTGTGATCAGAACTCTGAGTATTCACTGCATGGCTGTTTTAGAGTACAAAACACCTTCAAAGCTCACTGTACAGAAGGAACATGATTTACTCTACCCACACCACTAAAAGCAAATTAGTATTTGCCAACTAATTAATGTGTGATGTGGATATACCACCACTGCCAAACAATATGTGAGGATATCCCAACCACTGCCACCAATTAATATGTGAGGTGGATATCCCAACCACTGCCACCAATTAATATATGAGGTAGATATCCAACCACTGCCACCAATTAATATGTGACACCCGTTCACTGGCCCAGCAATAAAGAAGCCTTAATCCTCACCACCAACACCAGAGAGGGCATCTCATATAGGAGGAAAGGATAACAAATACACACAGTAAAGTGCAATTTCCCTTAAGAGCACACAGAGATCATAGTCAGTCCGGGGCTGGTCACTCCCTTGCTCCCCAGTAAGACTCCCCACTGGCACAGCTATAGGGTCTAGATCTCAGCCTATCTGGGCAAGCTAAAATCTCCAGCACCCTCTCAGTCCAACCAGTGCTTCATGTCCCTGCCCAAGTAGCTAACACATACACACTTTGAGATAAGAGGTTATACAACCACACAGACACTTCTGGGGAAACCTGGCACAGGTTCTCTGCCCCCTTTTACCCAGACTATACAGTAGTAATTACTGCCACCACCCAGCTAATATTTATCAGCTACTCAAAGGCCCTTAAAATGGTGTCCAAGTATTACTGTGCAATATTATTATCCAATTGGTAAGTGTGACTAATCAGTCAAGGCTTATTAGAGTGGCTTTGTACAATAAACTCTATAAAGATGCAATGTACTCTAGAGTTGAACTTATCTCTACACAAACCAGCCACAGTTAAAAGGTTTTAAAATATTTAATAATAAATAATTAAAACCAAAAGACAATACTTTCTACTACACTGTGCTAGACAAGAGAGTTCAGAGATCACAGAGAAATACTTAAAATAAATCAGTAGTACAGTTCTGACATCACAGAAAAACACAGGCTAACTTTCTAATTTCTAGCTCTCTAAAAGAAAACACAACTCTATGATAACTTACATAAGACAACAGGCAGTGCTGAGTTGGATAGTCAGACAAAAATGCTTAAGAATCTCTGGTTCTCACTGTTTAAATTGAAACTCCAGTTCTGCTAAACATTGCATCATCTTTTACACCTTCCTGGTGTTCACAGGCTGACAGAAACTGCACTTACATTCTTTTACACTTAGAGCAATAAAGGACATTCCACATGTAAGTTCTGGTCATTAACTTTAGCCTTAAAACTATAGGCAAATGCTTACTCCAGATTCATTGACTCCAAATTCTAACTTCAAAGGAACAGACATAAAGCAATTTTAATTTCAAAGGACCAACAATAAATGCTTGACTTAGCTTTCTTCACAGCAGAGGGCAATGTTGCCACATTGTTTTAAGTTCAACATTTCACAGTATTTACAAATGATAGAAATATCTGCACAATTCTATCTGACTAGGCTGGCAGGCTTCAACCATCTCTACCAGTCTTCACAGATATAACAGAGGGGAGGTGCAGAAATAAATGTTTGTTAATGTAGATAGCACAGAGGAAAGGTGTCAGAATAGATGTTTGTTAATGTAGATAGAACAGAGGAGAGGTGCCGGAATAGATCTTTGTTAATGTAGACAAAACAGAGGAGCAGTGCCAGAATATATGTTTGTTAATATAGATATAACAGAGGAGAGGTGCCGAAACAGATGATTGTTAATGTAGATAGAACCGAAGAAAGGTAATAGATGTTTGTTAATAATGATAGAACAGAGGAGAGGTGCTGGAATATATGATTGTTATTGTAGACAGAACAGACCAGAGGTGTCAGATTAGATGTTTGTTAATGTAGATAGAGCAGAGGAGAGGTGCCAGAATAGATGTTTGTTAATGTAGGTAGAACATAGGAGAGGTGCCAGAATATATGTTTGTTAATGTAGGTAGAACAGAGTGGAGGTGCTGGTACAGATGTTTGTTAATGAAGATATAACAGAGGAGAGGTGCTGGAATAGATTTTTGTTATTGTAGATTGAACAGACAAGAGATGCCAGAAGAGATGTTTGTTAATGTAGCTAGAACAGAGGAGAGGTGCCGGAATAGATGTTTGTTAATGTAGACAGAACAGAGGAGAGGTGCCAGAATATATGTTTGTTAATATAGATATAGCAGAGGAGAGGTGCTGGAACAGATGATTGTTAATGTAGATAGAACAGAAGAGGGGTAATAGATGTTTGTTAATAATGATAGAACAGAGGAGAGGTGCTGGAATATATGATTTTTATTGTAGCTAGAACAGACAAGAGGTGTCAGATTAGATGTTTGCTAATGAAGGTAGAGCAGAGGAGAGGTGCCAGAATAGATGTTTGTTAATGTAGATAGAACATAGGAGAGGTGCCAGAATATATCTTTGTTAATGTAGGTAGATCAGAGGAGAGGTGTTGGAATAGATGATTGTTAATGAGAATAGAACAGAGGAGAAGTGCCAAAATAGATGTTTGTTAATACTGATAGAAAAGAGGAGAGGTGCTGGTACATGAAGATAAAACAGAGGAGAGGTGCTAGAATAGATGTTTGTTATTGCAGACAGAACAGATGAGAGGTGCGGGAATAGATGTTTGTTAATGTAGGTAGAACAGAGGAGAGGTGCTGGAATAGATGTTTGTTAATGTAGATAGAACAGAGGAGAGGTGCTGGAATAGATGTTTGTAGATAGGACAGAGGAGAGATGCCAGAATAGATGTTTGTTAATGTGAATAGAACAGAGGAGAGGTGCCAGTATAGATGTTTGTTAATATAGATAGAACAGAGGAGAGGTGCCAGAATAGATGTTTGTTAATGTAGATAGAACAGAGGAGAGGTGCTGGAATAGATGTTTGTAGATAGGACAGAGGAGAGATGCCAGAATAGATGTTTGTTAATGTGAATAGAACATAGAAGAGGTGCGAGTATAGATGTTTGTTAACATAGATAGAGCAGAGGAGAGGTGCCAGAATAGATGTTTGTTAATGTAGATCGAACTGAGGAGTGGTGCTGGAGTAGATGTTTTTTATTGTAGATAGAACAGGTGAGAGGTGCCAGAATAGATGTTTGTTAATGTGGATAGAACAGAGGAGAGGTGCTGGAATAGATGTTTGTTATTGAAGATAGAACAGAGGAGAGGTTCTGGAATAGATGTTTGTAAATAGGACAGAGGAGGGATGCCAGAATTGATGTTTGTTAATGTGGATAGAGCAGAGGATAGGTGCCGGAATAGATGTTTGTTAATGTGGATGGAACAGAGTGGAGGTGCTGGTACAGATGTTTGTTAATGAAGATAGAACAGAGGAGAGGTGCTGGAATAGATGTTTGTTATTGTAGATAGAACAGACAAGAGGTGCCAGAATAGATGTTTGTTAATGTAGATAGAACAGAGGAGGGGTGTTGGAATAGATGCTTGTTAATGAAGATAGAACAGAGGAGAGGTGCTGTAATAGATGTTTGTAAGTAGTACAGAGGAGAGATGCTAGAATAGATTTTTGTTATTGTAGAAAAAGCAGAGGAGAGGTGCCAGACTAGATGATTGTTAATGAAGATAGAACATAGTAAAGGTACCAGGACATTGTTAATGTGAATAGAACAGAGGAGAGGTGCCAGTATAGATGTTTGTTAATATAGATAGAAGAGAACAGAGTTGCCAGAATAGATGTTTGTTAATGTAGATATTGTGATGCCTGTGCCCTGGCCCAGGAATCAAGGAGCCTCAGTCCTCACCACAAACATCAGAGAGGGCATCTCATATGGGAGGAAAGAATAACAAATACACACAGTAAAGTGCAATTTCCCTTAAGAGCACACAGAGATCACAGTCAGCCCAGGGCTGGTCACTCCCTTGCTCCCCATGTCCCCAATAATACTCCCCACGGGCACAGCTATAGGGTCCAGATCTCAGCCTATCTCAGCAAGCTAAAATCTCCAGCACTCTCTCTTTCAATCCAGTGCTTCATGTCCCTGCCCAAGTAACTGACACACACACACACTTTGAGATAAGAGGTTATACAATCACACAGACTCTTCTGGGGAAGGCTGGCATAGGTTCTCCAGCTGTGCCCCCCTTTACCCAGACTATACGGTAGTAATTACTGCCACCACCCAGCTAATATTTATCAGCTACTCAAAGGACCTTAAAAGGGTGTCCAATTATTACTGTGCAATATTATTATCCAATTGGTAAGTGTGACTAATCAGTCAAGGCTTATTAGAGTGGCTTTGTACAATAAACTCTATAAATATGCAATGTACTCTAGAGCTTAACGTATCTCTACACAAACCAGCCACAGTTAAAAGGTTTTAAAATATTTAATAATAAATAATTAAAACCACAAGACAATACTTTCTACTACACAGTGCTAGACAAGAGAGTTCAGAGATCACACAGAAATACTTAAAATAAATCAGTAGTACAGTTCTGACATCACAGAAAAAAACTTAGTCTAAGCTTTCTAATTTCTAGCTCTCTAAAAGAAAAAGACAAGTCTAAGATAACTTACATAAGACAACAGGCAGTACTGAGTTGGATAGTCAGACAAGGTGCTGGAATAGATGTTTATTAATGTAGATAGAACAGAGGAGAGGTGCTGGAATAGATGTTTGTAGATAGGACAGAGGAGAGATGCCAGAATAGATGTTTGTTAATGTAGATAGAGCAGAGGAGAGGTGCCTTAATAGATGTTTGTTAATGTAGATAGAAGAGAGGAGAGGTGCTGGAATAGATGTTTGTTAATGTAGATAGAACAGAGGGGAGGTGCCGAAATAGATGTTTGTTAATGTAGATAGAACAGAGAAAAGGTGCCAGAATAGATGTTTGTTAATGTAGATAGACCAGAAGAGAGGTGCCAGAATAGATGTTTGTTAATGTTGATATTGCACAAAAGAGGTGCCAGAGTAGATGTTTTTTTTATGTAGATAGAACAGAGGAGAGGTGCTGGAATAGATGATTGTTAATGTGGATAGAACAGAGGAGAGGGGCCAGAATAGATGTTTGTTAATACTGATAGAACAGAGGAGAGGTGCTGGTACAGATGTTTGTAAATGAAGATAGAACAGAGGAGAGGTGCTGGAATGGATGTTTGTTATTGTAGCTAGAACAGCCAAGAGGTGCCGGAATAGCTGTTTGCTAATGTAGGTAGAGCAGAGGAGAGGTGCCAGAATAGATGTTTCTTAATGTAGAAAGAACAAAGGATATGAGCCAGAATAGATTTTTGTTACTGTAGATAGAACAGAGGAGAGGTGCAGGAATAGATGTTTGTAGATAGGACAGAAGAAAGATGCCAGAAAAGATGTTTGTTAATGTGAATAGAACAGAGGAGACGTGTCAGTATAGATGTTTTGT